>NW_026527283.1:0-93894 GCF_022682495.2 Desmodus rotundus | reverse complement strand
GCCGCCTCGGGGCAGGGTGGGGCCTTTTGAGCCAAGAAAGACCCTTAGCCCCCCAGGCAGGTCTCAGGCCCGAGTCCCCCCGGGAGACTTGGTCCCTGGGCGTGGGTCCGGCCCGCTCGGCCCCTGCCCACCAGGCGCGGAACCCTGGCGCGCCCCTCATCCAGGCCCCGGGTCCCTAGTTCTTCCCTGGCACTCTGCCTGTGCCGGGGTGGGAGACGCGCTGGCAAGTGTGGTCCACGGGAAAAGGAACGGACCTCTGGGTGGCGGGGAGAGCTTCCAGTTCCACGGACAGGACCCCAGGGACCCTGTGAAGCGGGCCTGATATGTCCAGGGTGGGGCCCGTTGCCCCGAGGGAGGCTTGTGGTGGGGCTGCCTGCCCTCTACCTGCCGGGTCCCGCGTCTTGGCCCGAAACCGGCCAGCTGCGGCTCTGACAAATGCCATCTCCTGGGGGCATCCCCCCTGTTCTTCCATCCGTAAGGGGCGACCCCCTTACGGATGGAAGAACAGGGGGATCTTCGCAGTGGGGCGGTCGGGACGGAGGGGTCTGCGCGTTTCCAGCCACTTAGCCCAGTGACCCGCCGCCCGGCCCCCGAGTTCCAAGCTCCATGGAGGCCGGGGGCCTCTTATCACGGGAAGCAGGTGTCTCCCGGGGGTCAAGGGACGGCGTGGGCACTCTCTAGACGAGAGAGGGTGCCCGTGCCCCGAGAGAGCCCCGGGGAGAGCCCGAGGCCTGGCCGCAGAGGCTGCCATTGCCTCCCCCGGGCTCCTACCATGGGGCCTGGCCCTGCTCGCCCGAGGCCCAGGTTCACCGCAGGTGAATGCCTTTTGCGGACGCCAAGGACAGGAGGCCGCCGATTCCCCTCGCAGAGGTGGGGGTTCGAGCTCTGGGGGACTGAGGTCGCAGCGGTCACACTCCATTTTTGGGTGGTTCAGCGGAGACTGGAGGGTTGAAGCGGCTGGGTCCAAGTCTGCCGCCTTGTGGCAGGGTGGGGGCGTTGCAGGCGAAGCAAGGCTCTTAGCCTCCCAGGCGGGGCACAGGCCAGACTCCCCACAGGAGAACCGGTCCGTGGACGAGGGTCCCGCCCGCCCGCCCGCCCGCCCGCCCGCCGGGACCCGCTCCACCTGGCGCGGAACCTTGGCCGGCCCCTCTTCCCGGCCCCAGGTCCCTAGTTCTTCCCTGGCACTCTGCCTCTGCGGGGGTGGGAGAGCTGCTGGCAAGTGTGGTCCACGGGAAAACGCACGGTCCTCTGGGTGGCAGGGAGGGCTTCCGTTAACTCTGACACCAGCCCAGGGACCGTGTGAACCTGGCCTGATATCTCAAGGGCGGGGCACGTTGCCCGGAGGGATGCTTGTGGTGGGGGGGCCTGCTTGCGCCTGCGCGGCCCCGCCTCTTGGCCCGAAAACCACCCAGCCGCGGCTCGGACAAAAGCCATCTCCTGGGCGCCTCCCCCCTGTTCTTCCATCCGTAAAGGGGGACCCCTTTACGGATGGAAGAACAGGGGGATCTTCGCAGTGGCGGGGACGGGACGGAGGGGTCTGCGGGTTTGCCGCCACGTAGGCCAGTTGCTCGCACCCCGGCCCCATGCGTGCGAGCTCCATGGAGGAGGTGGGCCGCTTATGGCGGGATGCAGGCGTCCTGCGGGGGTCAAGGGACGGCGTGGGCACTCCCCGGGCGAGAGAGGGCGCCCGGGACCCGAGAGAGCACCCGGGAAAATGCCCAGCCCTGGCCCCCGTGGCTCCAGTGGCCTCCCTAGGCTCCTGCCGTGGGGCCTGGTCCCGCTCACGTGGGCCCAGGTTCTCCGCAGGTGAATGCCTTTTGCGGACACCAAGGACCACAGGCCGCGGACGCCTTCACGGGGAGGGGGGTTCGAGCTCTGTGGGACCCGGGTCCCAGCGGACACAGTCCCTTCTCGCGAAGTCCAGCCCAGACTTGAGAGAGTAGAAGCGTCTCGGTGCACGTTTGCCGCCTCGGGGCAGGGTGGGGCCTTTTGAGCCAAGAAAGACCCTTAGCCCCCCAGGCAGGTCTCAGGCCCGAGTCCCCCCGGGAGACTTGGTCCCTGGGCGTGGGTCCGGCCCGCTCGGCCCCTGCCCACCAGGCGCGGAACCCTGGCGCGCCCCTCATCCAGGCCCCGGGTCCCTAGTTCTTCCCTGGCACTCTGCCTGTGCCGGGGTGGGAGACGCGCTGGCAAGTGTGGTCCACGGGAAAAGGAACGGACCTCTGGGTGGCGGGGAGAGCTTCCAGTTCCACGGACAGGACCCCAGGGACCCTGTGAAGCAGGCCTGATATGTCCAGGGTGGGGCCCGTTGCCCCGAGGGAGGCTTGTGGTGGGGCTGCCTGCCCTCTACCTGCCGGGTCCCGCGTCTTGGCCCGAAACCGGCCAGCTGCGGCTCTGACAAATGCCATCTCCTGGGGGCATCCCCCCTGTTCTTCCATCCGTAAGGGGCGACCCCCTTACGGATGGAAGAACAGGGGGATCTTCGCAGTGGGGCGGTCGGGACGGAGGGGTCTGCGCGTTTCCAGCCACTTAGCCCAGTGACCCGCCGCCCGGCCCCAGAGTTCCAAGCTCCATGGAGGCCGGGGGCCTCTTATCACGGGAAGCAGGTGTCTCCCGGGGGTCAAGGGACGGCGTGGGCACTCTCTAGACGAGAGAGGGTGCCCGTGCCCCGAGAGAGCCCCGGGGAGAGCCCGAGGCCTGGCCGCAGAGGCTGCCATTGCCTCCCCCGGGCTCCTACCATGGGGCCTGGCCCTGCTCGCCCGAGGCCCAGGTTCACCGCAGGTGAATGCCTTTTGCGGACGCCAAGGACAGGAGGCCGCCGATTTCCCTCGCAGAGGTGGGGGTTCGAGCTCTGGGGGACTGAGGTCGCAGCGGTCACACTCCATTTTTGGGTGGTTCAGCGGAGACTGGAGGGTTGAAGCGGCTGGGTCCAAGTCTGCCGCCTTGTGGCAGGGTGGGGGCGTTGCAGGCGAAGCAAGGCTCTTAGCCTCCCAGGCGGGGCACAGGCCAGACTCCCCACAGGAGAACCGGTCCGTGGACGAGGGTCCCGCCCGCCCGCCCGCCCGCCCGCCCGCCGGGACCCGCTCCACCTGGCGCGGAACCTTGGCCGGCCCCTCTTCCCGGCCCCAGGTCCCTAGTTCTTCCCTGGCACTCTGCCTCTGCGGGGGTGGGAGAGCTGCTGGCAAGTGTGGTCCACGGGAAAACGCACGGTCCTCTGGGTGGCAGGGAGGGCTTCCGTTAACTCTGACACCAGCCCAGGGACCGTGTGAACCTGGCCTGATATCTCAAGGGCGGGGCACGTTGCCCGGAGGGATGCTTGTGGTGGGGGGGCCTGCTTGCGCCTGCGCGGCCCCGCCTCTTGGCCCGAAAACCACCCAGCCGCGGCTCGGACAAAAGCCATCTCCTGGGCGCCTCCCCCCTGTTCTTCCATCCGTAAAGGGGGACCCCTTTACGGATGGAAGAACAGGGGGATCTTCGCAGTGGCGGGGACGGGACGGAGGGGTCTGCGGGTTTGCCGCCACGTAGGCCAGTTGCTCGCACCCCGGCCCCATGCGTGCGAGCTCCATGGAGGAGGTGGGCCGCTTATGGCGGGATGCAGGCGTCCTGCGGGGGTCAAGGGACGGCGTGGGCACTCCCCGGGCGAGAGAGGGCGCCCGGGACCCGAGAGAGCACCCGGGAAAATGCCCAGCCCTGGCCCCCGTGGCTCCAGTGGCCTCCCTAGGCTCCTGCCGTGGGGCCTGGTCCCGCTCACGTGGGCCCAGGTTCTCCGCAGGTGAATGCCTTTTGCGGACACCAAGGACCACAGGCCGCGGACGCCTTCACGGGGAGGGGGGTTCGAGCTCTGTGGGACCCGGGTCCCAGCGGACACAGTCCCTTCTCGCGAAGTCCAGCCCAGACTTGAGAGAGTAGAAGCGTCTCGGTGCACGTTTGCCGCCTCGGGGCAGGGTGGGGCCTTTTGAGCCAAGAAAGACCCTTAGCCCCCCAGGCAGGTCTCAGGCCCGAGTCCCCCCGGGAGACTTGGTCCCTGGGCGTGGGTCCGGCCCGCTCGGCCCCTGCCCACCAGGCGCGGAACCCTGGCGCGCCCCTCATCCAGGCCCCGGGTCCCTAGTTCTTCCCTGGCACTCTGCCTGTGCCGGGGTGGGAGTCGCGCTGGCAAGTGTGGTCCACGGGAAAAGGAACGGACCTCTGGGTGGCGGGGAGAGCTTCCAGTTCCACGGACAGGACCCCAGGGACCCTGTGAAGCAGGCCTGATATGTCCAGGGTGGGGCCCGTTGCCCCGAGGGAGGCTTGTGGTGGGGCTGCCTGCCCTCTACCTGCCGGGTCCCGCGTCTTGGCCCGAAACCGGCCAGCTGCGGCTCTGACAAATGCCATCTCCTGGGGGCATCCCCCCTGTTCTTCCATCCGTAAGGGGCGACCCCCTTACGGATGGAAGAACAGGGGGATCTTCGCAGTGGGGCGGTCGGGACGGAGGGGTCTGCGCGTTTCCAGCCACTTAGCCCAGTGACCCGCCGCCCGGCCCCAGAGTTCCAAGCTCCATGGAGGCCGGGGGCCTCTTATCACGGGAAGCAGGTGTCTCCCGGGGGTCAAGGGACGGCGTGGGCACTCTCTAGACGAGAGAGGGTGCCCGTGCCCCGAGAGAGCCCCGGGGAGAGCCCGAGGCCTGGCCGCAGAGGCTGCCATTGCCTCCCCCGGGCTCCTACCATGGGGCCTGGCCCTGCTCGCCCGAGGCCCAGGTTCACCGCAGGTGAATGCCTTTTGCGGACGCCAAGGACAGGAGGCCGCCGATTTCCCTCGCAGAGGTGGGGGTTCGAGCTCTGGGGGACTGAGGTCGCAGCGGTCACACTCCATTTTTGGGTGGTTCAGCGGAGACTGGAGGGTTGAAGCGGCTGGGTCCAAGTCTGCCGCCTTGTGGCAGGGTGGGGGCGTTGCAGGCGAAGCAAGGCTCTTAGCCTCCCAGGCGGGGCACAGGCCAGACTCCCCACAGGAGAACCGGTCCGTGGACGAGGGTCCCGCCCGCCCGCCGGGACCCGCTCCACCTGGCGCGGAACCTTGGCCGGCCCCTCTTCCCGGCCCCAGGTCCCTAGTTCTTCCCTGGCACTCTGCCTCTGCGGGGGTGGGAGAGCTGCTGGCAAGTGTGGTCCACGGGAAAACGCACGGTCCTCTGGGTGGCAGGGAGGGCTTCCGTTAACTCTGACACCAGCCCAGGGACCGTGTGAACCTGGCCTGATATCTCAAGGGCGGGGCACGTTGCCCGGAGGGATGCTTGTGGTGGGGGGGGCCTGCTTGCGCCTGCGCGGCCCCGCCTCTTGGCCCGAAAACCACCCAGCCGCGGCTCGGACAAAAGCCATCTCCTGGGCGCCTCCCCCCTGTTCTTCCATCCGTAAAGGGGGACCCCTTTACGGATGGAAGAACAGGGGGATCTTCGCAGTGGCGGGGACGGGACGGAGGGGTCTGCGGGTTTGCCGCCACGTAGGCCAGTTGCTCGCACCCCGGCCCCATGCGTGCGAGCTCCATGGAGGAGGTGGGCCGCTTATGGCGGGATGCAGGCGTCCTGCGGGGGTCAAGGGACGGCGTGGGCACTCCCCGGGCGAGAGAGGGCGCCCGGGACCCGAGAGAGCACCCGGGAAAATGCCCAGCCCTGGCCCCCGTGGCTCCAGTGGCCTCCCTAGGCTCCTGCCGTGGGGCCTGGTCCCGCTCACGTGGGCCCAGGTTCTCCGCAGGTGAATGCCTTTTGCGGACACCAAGGACCACAGGCCGCGGACGCCTTCACGGGGAGGGGGGTTCGAGCTCTGTGGGACCCGGGTCCCAGCGGACACAGTCCCTTCTCGCGAAGTCCAGCCCAGACTTGAGAGAGTAGAAGCGTCTCGGTGCACGTTTGCCGCCTCGGGGCAGGGTGGGGCCTTTGGAGCCAAGAAAGACCCTTAGCCCCCCAGGCAGGTCTCAGGCCCGAGTCCCCCCGGGAGACTTGGTCCCTGGGCGTGGGTCCGGCCCGCTCGGCCCCTGCCCCCCAGGCGCGGAACCCTGGCGCGCCCCTCATCCAGGCCCCGGGTCCCTAGTTCTTCCCTGGCACTCTGCCTGTGCCGGGGTGGGAGACGCGCTGGCAAGTGTGGTCCACGGGAAAAGGAACGGACCTCTGGGTGGCGGGGAGAGCTTCCAGTTCCACGGACAGGACCCCAGGGACCCTGTGAAGCAGGCCTGATATGTCCAGGGTGGGGCCCGTTGCCCCGAGGGAGGCTTGTGGTGGGGCTGCCTGCCCTCTACCTGCCGGGTCCCGCGTCTTGGCCCGAAACCGGCCAGCTGCGGCTCTGACAAATGCCATCTCCTGGGGGCATCCCCCCTGTTCTTCCATCCGTAAGGGGCGACCCCCTTACGGATGGAAGAACAGGGGGATCTTCGCAGTGGGGCGGTCGGGACGGAGGGGTCTGCGCGTTTCCAGCCACTTAGCCCAGTGACCCGCCGCCCGGCCCCAGAGTTCCAAGCTCCATGGAGGCCGGGGGCCTCTTATCACGGGAAGCAGGTGTCTCCCGGGGGTCAAGGGACGGCGTGGGCACTCTCTAGACGAGAGAGGGTGCCCGTGCCCCGAGAGAGCCCCGGGGAGAGCCCGAGGCCTGGCCGCAGAGGCTGCCATTGCCTCCCCCGGGCTCCTACCATGGGGCCTGGCCCTGCTCGCCCGAGGCCCAGGTTCACCGCAGGTGAATGCCTTTTGCGGACGCCAAGGACAGGAGGCCGCCGATTTCCCTCGCAGAGGTGGGGGTTCGAGCTCTGGGGGACTGAGGTCGCAGCGGTCACACTCCATTTTTGGGTGGTTCAGCGGAGACTGGAGGGTTGAAGCGGCTGGGTCCAAGTCTGCCGCCTTGTGGCAGGGTGGGGGCGTTGCAGGCGAAGCAAGGCTCTTAGCCTCCCAGGCGGGGCACAGGCCAGACTCCCCACAGGAGAACCGGTCCGTGGACGAGGGTCCCGCCCGCCCGCCCGCCCGCCCGCCGGGACCCGCTCCACCTGGCGCGGAACCTTGGCCGGCCCCTCTTCCCGGCCCCAGGTCCCTAGTTCTTCCCTGGCACTCTGCCTCTGCGGGGGTGGGAGAGCTGCTGGCAAGTGTGGTCCACGGGAAAACGCACGGTCCTCTGGGTGGCAGGGAGGGCTTCCGTTAACTCTGACACCAGCCCAGGGACCGTGTGAACCTGGCCTGATATCTCAAGGGCGGGGCACGTTGCCCGGAGGGATGCTTGTGGTGGGGGGGCCTGCTTGCGCCTGCGCGGCCCCGCCTCTTGGCCCGAAAACCACCCAGCCGCGGCTCGGACAAAAGCCATCTCCTGGGCGCCTCCCCCCTGTTCTTCCATCCGTAAAGGGGGACCCCTTTACGGATGGAAGAACAGGGGGATCTTCGCAGTGGCGGGGACGGGACGGAGGGGTCTGCGGGTTTGCCGCCACGTAGGCCAGTTGCTCGCACCCCGGCCCCATGCGTGCGAGCTCCATGGAGGAGGTGGGCCGCTTATGGCGGGATGCAGGCGTCCTGCGGGGGTCAAGGGACGGCGTGGGCACTCCCCGGGCGAGAGAGGGCGCCCGGGACCCGAGAGAGCACCCGGGAAAATGCCCAGCCCTGGCCCCCGTGGCTCCAGTGGCCTCCCTAGGCTCCTGCCGTGGGGCCTGGTCCCGCTCACGTGGGCCCAGGTTCTCCGCAGGTGAATGCCTTTTGCGGACACCAAGGACCACAGGCCGCGGACGCCTTCACGGGGAGGGGGGTTCGAGCTCTGTGGGACCCGGGTCCCAGCGGACACAGTCCCTTCTCGCGAAGTCCAGCCCAGACTTGAGAGAGTAGAAGCGTCTCGGTGCACGTTTGCCGCCTCGGGGCAGGGTGGGGCCTTTGGAGCCAAGAAAGACCCTTAGCCCCCCAGGCAGGTCTCAGGCCCGAGTCCCCCCGGGAGACTTGGTCCCTGGGCGTGGGTCCGGCCCGCTCGGCCCCTGCCCACCAGGCGCGGAACCCTGGCGCGCCCCTCATCCAGGCCCCGGGTCCCTAGTTCTTCCCTGGCACTCTGCCTGTGCCGGGGTGGGAGACGCGCTGGCAAGTGTGGTCCACGGGAAAAGGAACGGACCTCTGGGTGGCGGGGAGAGCTTCCAGTTCCACGGACAGGACCCCAGGGACCCTGTGAAGCAGGCCTGATATGTCCAGGGTGGGGCCCGTTGCCCCGAGGGAGGCTTGTGGTGGGGCTGCCTGCCCTCTACCTGCCGGGTCCCGCGTCTTGGCCCGAAACCGGCCAGCTGCGGCTCTGACAAATGCCATCTCCTGGGGGCATCCCCCCTGTTCTTCCATCCGTAAGGGGCGACCCCCTTACGGATGGAAGAACAGGGGGATCTTCGCAGTGGGGCGGTCGGGACGGAGGGGTCTGCGCGTTTCCAGCCACTTAGCCCAGTGACCCGCCGCCCGGCCCCCGAGTTCCAAGCTCCATGGAGGCCGGGGGCCTCTTATCACGGGAAGCAGGTGTCTCCCGGGGGTCAAGGGACGGCGTGGGCACTCTCTAGACGAGAGAGGGTGCCCGTGCCCCGAGAGAGCCCCGGGGAGAGCCCGAGGCCTGGCCGCAGAGGCTGCCATTGCCTCCCCCGGGCTCCTACCATGGGGCCTGGCCCTGCTCGCCCGAGGCCCAGGTTCACCGCAGGTGAATGCCTTTTGCGGACGCCAAGGACAGGAGGCCGCCGATTCCCCTCGCAGAGGTGGGGGTTCGAGCTCTGGGGGACTGAGGTCGCAGCGGTCACACTCCATTTTTGGGTGGTTCAGCGGAGACTGGAGGGTTGAAGCGGCTGGGTCCAAGTCTGCCGCCTTGTGGCAGGGTGGGGGCGTTGCAGGCGAAGCAAGGCTCTTAGCCTCCCAGGCGGGGCACAGGCCAGACTCCCCACAGGAGAACCGGTCCGTGGACGAGGGTCCCGCCCGCCCGCCCGCCCGCCCGCCGGGACCCGCTCCACCTGGCGCGGAACCTTGGCCGGCCCCTCTTCCCGGCCCCAGGTCCCTAGTTCTTCCCTGGCACTCTGCCTCTGCGGGGGTGGGAGAGCTGCTGGCAAGTGTGGTCCACGGGAAAACGCACGGTCCTCTGGGTGGCAGGGAGGGCTTCCGTTAACTCTGACACCAGCCCAGGGACCGTGTGAACCTGGCCTGATATCTCAAGGGCGGGGCACGTTGCCCGGAGGGATGCTTGTGGTGGGGGGGCCTGCTTGCGCCTGCGCGGCCCCGCCTCTTGGCCCGAAAACCACCCAGCCGCGGCTCGGACAAAAGCCATCTCCTGGGCGCCTCCCCCCTGTTCTTCCATCCGTAAAGGGGGACCCCTTTACGGATGGAAGAACAGGGGGATCTTCGCAGTGGCGGGGACGGGACGGAGGGGTCTGCGGGTTTGCCGCCACGTAGGCCAGTTGCTCGCACCCCGGCCCCATGCGTGCGAGCTCCATGGAGGAGGTGGGCCGCTTATGGCGGGATGCAGGCGTCCTGCGGGGGTCAAGGGACGGCGTGGGCACTCCCCGGGCGAGAGAGGGCGCCCGGGACCCGAGAGAGCACCCGGGAAAATGCCCAGCCCTGGCCCCCGTGGCTCCAGTGGCCTCCCTAGGCTCCTGCCGTGGGGCCTGGTCCCGCTCACGTGGGCCCAGGTTCTCCGCAGGTGAATGCCTTTTGCGGACACCAAGGACCACAGGCCGCGGACGCCTTCACGGGGAGGGGGGTTCGAGCTCTGTGGGACCCGGGTCCCAGCGGACACAGTCCCTTCTCGCGAAGTCCAGCCCAGACTTGAGAGAGTAGAAGCGTCTCGGTGCACGTTTGCCGCCTCGGGGCAGGGTGGGGCCTTTGGAGCCAAGAAAGACCCTTAGCCCCCCAGGCAGGTCTCAGGCCCGAGTCCCCCCGGGAGACTTGGTCCCTGGGCGTGGGTCCGGCCCGCTCGGCCCCTGCCCACCAGGCGCGGAACCCTGGCGCGCCCCTCATCCAGGCCCCGGGTCCCTAGTTCTTCCCTGGCACTCTGCCTGTGCCGGGGTGGGAGACGCGCTGGCAAGTGTGGTCCACGGGAAAAGGAACGGACCTCTGGGTGGCGGGGAGAGCTTCCAGTTCCACGGACAGGACCCCAGGGACCCTGTGAAGCAGGCCTGATATGTCCAGGGTGGGGCCCGTTGCCCCGAGGGAGGCTTGTGGTGGGGCTGCCTGCCCTCTACCTGCCGGGTCCCGCGTCTTGGCCCGAAACCGGCCAGCTGCGGCTCTGACAAATGCCATCTCCTGGGGGCATCCCCCCTGTTCTTCCATCCGTAAGGGGCGACCCCCTTACGGATGGAAGAACAGGGGGATCTTCGCAGTGGGGCGGTCGGGACGGAGGGGTCTGCGCGTTTCCAGCCACTTAGCCCAGTGACCCGCCGCCCGGCCCCCGAGTTCCAAGCTCCATGGAGGCCGGGGGCCTCTTATCACGGGAAGCAGGTGTCTCCCGGGGGTCAAGGGACGGCGTGGGCACTCTCTAGACGAGAGAGGGTGCCCGTGCCCCGAGAGAGCCCCGGGGAGAGCCCGAGGCCTGGCCGCAGAGGCTGCCATTGCCTCCCCCGGGCTCCTACCATGGGGCCTGGCCCTGCTCGCCCGAGGCCCAGGTTCACCGCAGGTGAATGCCTTTTGCGGACGCCAAGGACAGGAGGCCGCCGATTCCCCTCGCAGAGGTGGGGGTTCGAGCTCTGGGGGACTGAGGTCGCAGCGGTCACACTCCATTTTTGGGTGGTTCAGCGGAGACTGGAGGGTTGAAGCGGCTGGGTCCAAGTCTGCCGCCTTGTGGCAGGGTGGGGGCGTTGCAGGCGAAGCAAGGCTCTTAGCCTCCCAGGCGGGGCACAGGCCAGACTCCCCACAGGAGAACCGGTCCGTGGACGAGGGTCCCGCCCGCCCGCCCGCCCGCCCGCCCGCCGGGACCCGCTCCACCTGGCGCGGAACCTTGGCCGGCCCCTCTTCCCGGCCCCAGGTCCCTAGTTCTTCCCTGGCACTCTGCCTCTGCGGGGGTGGGAGAGCTGCTGGCAAGTGTGGTCCACGGGAAAACGCACGGTCCTCTGGGTGGCAGGGAGGGCTTCCGTTAACTCTGACACCAGCCCAGGGACCGTGTGAACCTGGCCTGATATCTCAAGGGCGGGGCACGTTGCCCGGAGGGATGCTTGTGGTGGGGGGGCCTGCTTGCGCCTGCGCGGCCCCGCCTCTTGGCCCGAAAACCACCCAGCCGCGGCTCGGACAAAAGCCATCTCCTGGGCGCCTCCCCCCTGTTCTTCCATCCGTAAAGGGGGACCCCTTTACGGATGGAAGAACAGGGGGATCTTCGCAGTGGCGGGGACGGGACGGAGGGGTCTGCGGGTTTGCCGCCACGTAGGCCAGTTGCTCGCACCCCGGCCCCATGCGTGCGAGCTCCATGGAGGAGGTGGGCCGCTTATGGCGGGATGCAGGCGTCCTGCGGGGGTCAAGGGACGGCGTGGGCACTCCCCGAGCGAGAGAGGGCGCCCGGGACCCGAGAGAGCACCCGGGAAAATGCCCAGCCCTGGCCCCCGTGGCTCCAGTGGCCTCCCTAGGCTCCTGCCGTGGGGCCTGGTCCCGCTCACGTGGGCCCAGGTTCTCCGCAGGTGAATGCCTTTTGCGGACACCAAGGACCACAGGCCGCGGACGCCTTCACGGGGAGGGGGGTTCGAGCTCTGTGGGACCCGGGTCCCAGCGGACACAATCCCTTCTCGCGAAGTCCAGCCCAGACTTGAGAGAGTAGAAGCGTCTCGGTGCACGTTTGCCGCCTCGGGGCAGGGTGGGGCCTTTTGAGCCAAGAAAGACCCTTAGCCCCCCAGGCAGGTCTCAGGCCCGAGTCCCCCCGGGAGACTTGGTCCCTGGGCGTGGGTCCGGCCCGCTCGGCCCCTGCCCCCCAGGCGCGGAACCCTGGCGCGCCCCTCATCCAGGCCCCGGGTCCCTAGTTCTTCCCTGGCACTCTGCCTGTGCCGGGGTGGGAGACGCGCTGGCAAGTGTGGTCCACGGGAAAAGGAACGGACCTCTGGGTGGCGGGGAGAGCCTCCAGTTCCACGGACAGGACCCCAGGGACCCTGTGAAGCAGGCCTGATATGTCCAGGGTGGGGCCCGTTGCCCCGAGGGAGGCTTGTGGTGGGGCTGCCTGCCCTCTACCTGCCGGGTCCCGCGTCTTGGCCCGAAACCGGCCAGCTGCGGCTCTGACAAATGCCATCTCCTGGGGGCATCCCCCCTGTTCTTCCATCCGTAAGGGGCGACCCCCTTACGGATGGAAGAACAGGGGGATCTTCGCAGTGGGGCGGTCGGGACGGAGGGGTCTGCGCGTTTCCAGCCACTTAGCACAGTGACCCGCAGCCCGGCCCCCGAGTTCCAAGCTCCATGGAGGCCGGGGGCCTCTTATCACGGGAAGCAGGTGTCTCCCGGGGGTCAAGGGACGGCGTGGGCACTCTCTAGACGAGAGAGGGTGCCCGTGCCCCGAGAGAGCCCCGGGGAGAGCCCGAGGCCTGGCCGCAGAGGCTGCCATTGCCTCCCCCGGGCTCCTACCATGGGGCCTGGCCCTGCTCGCCCGAGGCCCAGGTTCACCGCAGGTGAATGCCTTTTGCGGACGCCAAGGACAGGAGGCCGCCGATTCCCCTCGCAGAGGTGGGGGTTCGAGCTCTGGGGGACTGAGGTCGCAGCGGTCACACTCCATTTTTGGGTGGTTCAGCGGAGACTGGAGGGTTGAAGCGGCTGGGTCCAAGTCTGCCGCCTTGTGGCAGGGTGGGGGCGTTGCAGGCGAAGCAAGGCTCTTAGCCTCCCAGGCGGGGCACAGGCCAGACTCCCCACAGGAGAACCGGTCCGTGGACGAGGGTCCCGCCCGCCCGCCCGCCCGCCCGCCCGCCGGGACCCGCTCCACCTGGCGCGGAACCTTGGCCGGCCCCTCTTCCCGGCCCCAGGTCCCTAGTTCTTCCCTGGCACTCTGCCTCTGCGGGGGTGGGAGAGCTGCTGGCAAGTGTGGTCCACGGGAAAACGCACGGTCCTCTGGGTGGCAGGGAGGGCTTCCGTTAACTCTGACACCAGCCCAGGGACCGTGTGAACCTGGCCTGATATCTCAAGGGCGGGGCACGTTGCCCGGAGGGATGCTTGTGGTGGGGGGGCCTGCTTGCGCCTGCGCGGCCCCGCCTCTTGGCCCGAAAACCACCCAGCCGCGGCTCGGACAAAAGCCATCTCCTGGGCGCCTCCCCCCTGTTCTTCCATCCGTAAAGGGGGACCCCTTTACGGATGGAAGAACAGGGGGATCTTCGCAGTGGCGGGGACGGGACGGAGGGGTCTGCGGGTTTGCCGCCACGTAGGCCAGTTGCTCGCACCCCGGCCCCATGCGTGCGAGCTCCATGGAGGAGGTGGGCCGCTTATGGCGGGATGCAGGCGTCCTGCGGGGGTCAAGGGACGGCGTGGGCACTCCCCGAGCGAGAGAGGGCGCCCGGGACCCGAGAGAGCACCCGGGAAAATGCCCAGCCCTGGCCCCCGTGGCTCCAGTGGCCTCCCTAGGCTCCTGCCGTGGGGCCTGGTCCCGCTCACGTGGGCCCAGGTTCTCCGCAGGTGAATGCCTTTTGCGGACACCAAGGACCACAGGCCGCGGACGCCTTCACGGGGAGGGGGGTTCGAGCTCTGTGGGACCCGGGTCCCAGCGGACACAATCCCTTCTCGCGAAGTCCAGCCCAGACTTGAGAGAGTAGAAGCGTCTCGGTGCACGTTTGCCGCCTCGGGGCAGGGTGGGGCCTTTTGAGCCAAGAAAGACCCTTAGCCCCCCAGGCAGGTCTCAGGCCCGAGTCCCCCCGGGAGACTTGGTCCCTGGGCGTGGGTCCGGCCCGCTCGGCCCCTGCCCCCCAGGCGCGGAACCCTGGCGCGCCCCTCATCCAGGCCCCGGGTCCCTAGTTCTTCCCTGGCACTCTGCCTGTGCCGGGGTGGGAGACGCGCTGGCAAGTGTGGTCCACGGGAAAAGGAACGGACCTCTGGGTGGCGGGGAGAGCCTCCAGTTCCACGGACAGGACCCCAGGGACCCTGTGAAGCAGGCCTGATATGTCCAGGGTGGGGCCCGTTGCCCCGAGGGAGGCTTGTGGTGGGGCTGCCTGCCCTCTACCTGCCGGGTCCCGCGTCTTGGCCCGAAACCGGCCAGCTGCGGCTCTGACAAATGCCATCTCCTGGGGGCATCCCCCCTGTTCTTCCATCCGTAAGGGGCGACCCCCTTACGGATGGAAGAACAGGGGGATCTTCGCAGTGGGGCGGTCGGGACGGAGGGGTCTGCGCGTTTCCAGCCACTTAGCCCAGTGACCCGCAGCCCGGCCCCCGAGTTCCAAGCTCCATGGAGGCCGGGGGCCTCTTATCACGGGAAGCAGGTGTCTCCCGGGGGTCAAGGGACGGCGTGGGCACTCTCTAGACGAGAGAGGGTGCCCGTGCCCCGAGAGAGCCCCGGGGAGAGCCCGAGGCCTGGCCGCAGAGGCTGCCATTGCCTCCCCCGGGCTCCTACCATGGGGCCTGGCCCTGCTCGCCCGAGGCCCAGGTTCACCGCAGGTGAATGCCTTTTGCGGACGCCAAGGACAGGAGGCCGCCGATTCCCCTCGCAGAGGTGGGGGTTCGAGCTCTGGGGGACTGAGGTCGCAGCGGTCACACTCCATTTTTGGGTGGTTCAGCGGAGACTGGAGGGTTGAAGCGGCTGGGTCCAAGTCTGCCGCCTTGTGGCAGGGTGGGGGCGTTGCAGGCGAAGCAAGGCTCTTAGCCTCCCAGGCGGGGCACAGGCCAGACTCCCCACAGGAGAACCGGTCCGTGGACGAGGGTCCCGCCCGCCCGCCCGCCCGCCCGCCGGGACCCGCTCCACCTGGCGCGGAACCTTGGCCGGCCCCTCTTCCCGGCCCCAGGTCCCTAGTTCTTCCCTGGCACTCTGCCTCTGCGGGGGTGGGAGAGCTGCTGGCAAGTGTGGTCCACGGGAAAACGCACGGTCCTCTGGGTGGCAGGGAGGGCTTCCGTTAACTCTGACACCAGCCCAGGGACCGTGTGAACCTGGCCTGATATCTCAAGGGCGGGGCACGTTGCCCGGAGGGATGCTTGTGGTGGGGGGGCCTGCTTGCGCCTGCGCGGCCCCGCCTCTTGGCCCGAAAACCACCCAGCCGCGGCTCGGACAAAAGCCATCTCCTGGGCGCCTCCCCCCTGTTCTTCCATCCGTAAAGGGGGACCCCTTTACGGATGGAAGAACAGGGGGATCTTCGCAGTGGCGGGGACGGGACGGAGGGGTCTGCGGGTTTGCCGCCACGTAGGCCAGTTGCTCGCACCCCGGCCCCATGCGTGCGAGCTCCATGGAGGAGGTGGGCCGCTTATGGCGGGATGCAGGCGTCCTGCGGGGGTCAAGGGACGGCGTGGGCACTCCCCGGGCGAGAGAGGGCGCCCGGGACCCGAGAGAGCACCCGGGAAAATGCCCAGCCCTGGCCCCCGTGGCTCCAGTGGCCTCCCTAGGCTCCTGCCGTGGGGCCTGGTCCCGCTCACGTGGGCCCAGGTTCTCCGCAGGTGAATGCCTTTTGCGGACACCAAGGACCACAGGCCGCGGACGCCTTCACGGGGAGGGGGGTTCGAGCTCTGTGGGACCCGGGTCCCAGCGGACACAATCCCTTCTCGCGAAGTCCAGCCCAGACTTGAGAGAGTAGAAGCGTCTCGGTGCACGTTTGCCGCCTCGGGGCAGGGTGGGGCCTTTTGAGCCAAGAAAGACCCTTAGCCCCCCAGGCAGGTCTCAGGCCCGAGTCCCCCCGGGAGACTTGGTCCCTGGGCGTGGGTCCGGCCCGCTCGGCCCCTGCCCCCCAGGCGCGGAACCCTGGCGCGCCCCTCATCCAGGCCCCGGGTCCCTAGTTCTTCCCTGGCACTCTGCCTGTGCCGGGGTGGGAGACGCGCTGGCAAGTGTGGTCCACGGGAAAAGGAACGGACCTCTGGGTGGCGGGGAGAGCCTCCAGTTCCACGGACAGGACCCCAGGGACCCTGTGAAGCAGGCCTGATATGTCCAGGGTGGGGCCCGTTGCCCCGAGGGAGGCTTGTGGTGGGGCTGCCTGCCCTCTACCTGCCGGGTCCCGCGTCTTGGCCCGAAACCGGCCAGCTGCGGCTCTGACAAATGCCATCTCCTGGGGGCATCCCCCCTGTTCTTCCATCCGTAAGGGGCGACCCCCTTACGGATGGAAGAACAGGGGGATCTTCGCAGTGGGGCGGTCGGGACGGAGGGGTCTGCGCGTTTCCAGCCACTTAGCCCAGTGACCCGCAGCCCGGCCCCCGAGTTCCAAGCTCCATGGAGGCCGGGGGCCTCTTATCACGGGAAGCAGGTGTCTCCCGGGGGTCAAGGGACGGCGTGGGCACTCTCTAGACGAGAGAGGGTGCCCGTGCCCCGAGAGAGCCCCGGGGAGAGCCCGAGGCCTGGCCGCAGAGGCTGCCATTGCCTCCCCCGGGCTCCTACCATGGGGCCTGGCCCTGCTCGCCCGAGGCCCAGGTTCACCGCAGGTGAATGCCTTTTGCGGACGCCAAGGACAGGAGGCCGCCGATTCCCTCACAGAGGTGGGGGTTCGAGCTCTGGGGGACTGAGGTCGCAGCGGTCACACTCCATTTTTGGGTGGTTCAGCGGAGACTGGAGGGTTGAAGCGGCTGGGTCCAAGTCTGCCGCCTTGTGGCAGGGTGGGGGCGTTGCAGGCGAAGCAAGGCTCTTAGCCTCCCAGGCGGGGCACAGGCCAGACTCCCCACAGGAGAACCGGTCCGTGGACGAGGGTCCCGCCCGCCCGCCCGCCCGCCCGCCCGCCGGGACCCGCTCCACCTGGCGCGGAACCTTGGCCGGCCCCTCTTCCCGGCCCCAGGTCCCTAGTTCTTCCCTGGCACTCTGCCTCTGCGGGGGTGGGAGAGCTGCTGGCAAGTGTGGTCCACGGGAAAACGCACGGTCCTCTGGGTGGCAGGGAGGGCTTCCGTTAACTCTGACACCAGCCCAGGGACCGTGTGAACCTGGCCTGATATCTCAAGGGCGGGGCACGTTGCCCGGAGGGATGCTTGTGGTGGGGGGGCCTGCTTGCGCCTGCGCGGCCCCGCCTCTTGGCCCGAAAACCACCCAGCCGCGGCTCGGACAAAAGCCATCTCCTGGGCGCCTCCCCCCTGTTCTTCCATCCGTAAAGGGGGACCCCTTTACGGATGGAAGAACAGGGGGATCTTCGCAGTGGCGGGGACGGGACGGAGGGGTCTGCGGGTTTGCCGCCACGTAGGCCAGTTGCTCGCACCCCGGCCCCATGCGTGCGAGCTCCATGGAGGAGGTGGGCCGCTTATGGCGGGATGCAGGCGTCCTGCGGGGGTCAAGGGACGGCGTGGGCACTCCCCGGGCGAGAGAGGGCGCCCGGGACCCGAGAGAGCACCCGGGAAAATGCCCAGCCCTGGCCCCCGTGGCTCCAGTGGCCTCCCTAGGCTCCTGCCGTGGGGCCTGGTCCCGCTCACGTGGGCCCAGGTTCTCCGCAGGTGAATGCCTTTTGCGGACACCAAGGACCACAGGCCGCGGACGCCTTCACGGGGAGGGGGGTTCGAGCTCTGTGGGACCCGGGTCCCAGCGGACACAATCCCTTCTCGCGAAGTCCAGCCCAGACTTGAGAGAGTAGAAGCGTCTCGGTGCACGTTTGCCGCCTCGGGGCAGGGTGGGGCCTTTTGAGCCAAGAAAGACCCTTAGCCCCCCAGGCAGGTCTCAGGCCCGAGTCCCCCCGGGAGACTTGGTCCCTGGGCGTGGGTCCGGCCCGCTCGGCCCCTGCCCCCCAGGCGCGGAACCCTGGCGCGCCCCTCATCCAGGCCCCGGGTCCCTAGTTCTTCCCTGGCACTCTGCCTGTGCCGGGGTGGGAGACGCGCTGGCAAGTGTGGTCCACGGGAAAAGGAACGGACCTCTGGGTGGCGGGGAGAGCCTCCAGTTCCACGGACAGGACCCCAGGGACCCTGTGAAGCAGGCCTGATATGTCCAGGGTGGGGCCCGTTGCCCCGAGGGAGGCTTGTGGTGGGGCTGCCTGCCCTCTACCTGCCGGGTCCCGCGTCTTGGCCCGAAACCGGCCAGCTGCGGCTCTGACAAATGCCATCTCCTGGGGGCATCCCCCCTGTTCTTCCATCCGTAAGGGGCGACCCCCTTACGGATGGAAGAACAGGGGGATCTTCGCAGTGGGGCGGTCGGGACGGAGGGGTCTGCGCGTTTCCAGCCACTTAGCCCAGTGACCCGCAGCCCGGCCCCCGAGTTCCAAGCTCCATGGAGGCCGGGGGCCTCTTATCACGGGAAGCAGGTGTCTCCCGGGGGTCAAGGGACGGCGTGGGCACTCTCTAGACGAGAGAGGGTGCCCGTGCCCCGAGAGAGCCCCGGGGAGAGCCCGAGGCCTGGCCGCAGAGGCTGCCATTGCCTCCCCCGGGCTCCTACCATGGGGCCTGGCCCTGCTCGCCCGAGGCCCAGGTTCACCGCAGGTGAATGCCTTTTGCGGACGCCAAGGACAGGAGGCCGCCGATTCCCTCACAGAGGTGGGGGTTCGAGCTCTGGGGGACTGAGGTCGCAGCGGTCACACTCCATTTTTGGGTGGTTCAGCGGAGACTGGAGGGTTGAAGCGGCTGGGTCCAAGTCTGCCGCCTTGTGGCAGGGTGGGGGCGTTGCAGGCGAAGCAAGGCTCTTAGCCTCCCAGGCGGGGCACAGGCCAGACTCCCCACAGGAGAACCGGTCCGTGGACGAGGGTCCCGCCCGCCCGCCCGCCCGCCCGCCCGCCGGGACCCGCTCCACCTGGCGCGGAACCTTGGCCGGCCCCTCTTCCCGGCCCCAGGTCCCTAGTTCTTCCCTGGCACTCTGCCTCTGCGGGGGTGGGAGAGCTGCTGGCAAGTGTGGTCCACGGGAAAACGCACGGTCCTCTGGGTGGCAGGGAGGGCTTCCGTTAACTCTGACACCAGCCCAGGGACCGTGTGAACCTGGCCTGATATCTCAAGGGCGGGGCACGTTGCCCGGAGGGATGCTTGTGGTGGGGGGGCCTGCTTGCGCCTGCGCGGCCCCGCCTCTTGGCCCGAAAACCACCCAGCCGCGGCTCGGACAAAAGCCATCTCCTGGGCGCCTCCCCCCTGTTCTTCCATCCGTAAAGGGGGACCCCTTTACGGATGGAAGAACAGGGGGATCTTCGCAGTGGCGGGGACGGGACGGAGGGGTCTGCGGGTTTGCCGCCACGTAGGCCAGTTGCTCGCACCCCGGCCCCATGCGTGCGAGCTCCATGGAGGAGGTGGGCCGCTTATGGCGGGATGCAGGCGTCCTGCGGGGGTCAAGGGACGGCGTGGGCACTCCCCGGGCGAGAGAGGGCGCCCGGGACCCGAGAGAGCACCCGGGAAAATGCCCAGCCCTGGCCCCCGTGGCTCCAGTGGCCTCCCTAGGCTCCTGCCGTGGGGCCTGGTCCCGCTCACGTGGGCCCAGGTTCTCCGCAGGTGAATGCCTTTTGCGGACACCAAGGACCACAGGCCGCGGACGCCTTCACGGGGAGGGGGGTTCGAGCTCTGTGGGACCCGGGTCCCAGCGGACACAATCCCTTCTCGCGAAGTCCAGCCCAGACTTGAGAGAGTAGAAGCGTCTCGGTGCACGTTTGCCGCCTCGGGGCAGGGTGGGGCCTTTTGAGCCAAGAAAGACCCTTAGCCCCCCAGGCAGGTCTCAGGCCCGAGTCCCCCCGGGAGACTTGGTCCCTGGGCGTGGGTCCGGCCCGCTCGGCCCCTGCCCCCCAGGCGCGGAACCCTGGCGCGCCCCTCATCCAGGCCCCGGGTCCCTAGTTCTTCCCTGGCACTCTGCCTGTGCCGGGGTGGGAGACGCGCTGGCAAGTGTGGTCCACGGGAAAAGGAACGGACCTCTGGGTGGCGGGGAGAGCCTCCAGTTCCACGGACAGGACCCCAGGGACCCTGTGAAGCAGGCCTGATATGTCCAGGGTGGGGCCCGTTGCCCCGAGGGAGGCTTGTGGTGGGGCTGCCTGCCCTCTACCTGCCGGGTCCCGCGTCTTGGCCCGAAACCGGCCAGCTGCGGCTCTGACAAATGCCATCTCCTGGGGGCATCCCCCCTGTTCTTCCATCCGTAAGGGGCGACCCCCTTACGGATGGAAGAACAGGGGGATCTTCGCAGTGGGGCGGTCGGGACGGAGGGGTCTGCGCGTTTCCAGCCACTTAGCCCAGTGACCCGCAGCCCGGCCCCCGAGTTCCAAGCTCCATGGAGGCCGGGGGCCTCTTATCACGGGAAGCAGGTGTCTCCCGGGGGTCAAGGGACGGCGTGGGCACTCTCTAGACGAGAGAGGGTGCCCGTGCCCCGAGAGAGCCCCGGGGAGAGCCCGAGGCCTGGCCGCAGAGGCTGCCATTGCCTCCCCCGGGCTCCTACCATGGGGCCTGGCCCTGCTCGCCCGAGGCCCAGGTTCACCGCAGGTGAATGCCTTTTGCGGACGCCAAGGACAGGAGGCCGCCGATTCCCTCACAGAGGTGGGGGTTCGAGCTCTGGGGGACTGAGGTCGCAGCGGTCACACTCCATTTTTGGGTGGTTCAGCGGAGACTGGAGGGTTGAAGCGGCTGGGTCCAAGTCTGCCGCCTTGTGGCAGGGTGGGGGCGTTGCAGGCGAAGCAAGGCTCTTAGCCTCCCAGGCGGGGCACAGGCCAGACTCCCCACAGGAGAACCGGTCCGTGGACGAGGGTCCCGCCCGCCCGCCCGCCCGCCCGCCCGCCGGGACCCGCTCCACCTGGCGCGGAACCTTGGCCGGCCCCTCTTCCCGGCCCCAGGTCCCTAGTTCTTCCCTGGCACTCTGCCTCTGCGGGGGTGGGAGAGCTGCTGGCAAGTGTGGTCCACGGGAAAACGCACGGTCCTCTGGGTGGCAGGGAGGGCTTCCGTTAACTCTGACACCAGCCCAGGGACCGTGTGAACCTGGCCTGATATCTCAAGGGCGGGGCACGTTGCCCGGAGGGATGCTTGTGGTGGGGGGGCCTGCTTGCGCCTGCGCGGCCCCGCCTCTTGGCCCGAAAACCACCCAGCCGCGGCTCGGACAAAAGCCATCTCCTGGGCGCCTCCCCCCTGTTCTTCCATCCGTAAAGGGGGACCCCTTTACGGATGGAAGAACAGGGGGATCTTCGCAGTGGCGGGGACGGGACGGAGGGGTCTGCGGGTTTGCCGCCACGTAGGCCAGTTGCTCGCACCCCGGCCCCATGCGTGCGAGCTCCATGGAGGAGGTGGGCCGCTTATGGCGGGATGCAGGCGTCCTGCGGGGGTCAAGGGACGGCGTGGGCACTCCCCGGGCGAGAGAGGGCGCCCGGGACCCGAGAGAGCACCCGGGAAAATGCCCAGCCCTGGCCCCCGTGGCTCCAGTGGCCTCCCTAGGCTCCTGCCGTGGGGCCTGGTCCCGCTCACGTGGGCCCAGGTTCTCCGCAGGTGAATGCCTTTTGCGGACACCAAGGACCACAGGCCGCGGACGCCTTCACGGGGAGGGGGGTTCGAGCTCTGTGGGACCCGGGTCCCAGCGGACACAATCCCTTCTCGCGAAGTCCAGCCCAGACTTGAGAGAGTAGAAGCGTCTCGGTGCACGTTTGCCGCCTCGGGGCAGGGTGGGGCCTTTTGAGCCAAGAAAGACCCTTAGCCCCCCAGGCAGGTCTCAGGCCCGAGTCCCCCCGGGAGACTTGGTCCCTGGGCGTGGGTCCGGCCCGCTCGGCCCCTGCCCCCCAGGCGCGGAACCCTGGCGCGCCCCTCATCCAGGCCCCGGGTCCCTAGTTCTTCCCTGGCACTCTGCCTGTTCCGGGGTGGGAGACGCGCTGGCAAGTGTGGTCCACGGGAAAAGGAACGGACCTCTGGGTGGCGGGGAGAGCCTCCAGTTCCACGGACAGGACCCCAGGGACCCTGTGAAGCAGGCCTGATATGTCCAGGGTGGGGCCCGTTGCCCCGAGGGAGGCTTGTGGTGGGGCTGCCTGCCCTCTACCTGCCGGGTCCCGCGTCTTGGCCCGAAACCGGCCAGCTGCGGCTCTGACAAATGCCATCTCCTGGGGGCATCCCCCCTGTTCTTCCATCCGTAAGGGGCGACCCCCTTACGGATGGAAGAACAGGGGGATCTTCGCAGTGGGGCGGTCGGGACGGAGGGGTCTGCGCGTTTCCAGCCACTTAGCCCAGTGACCCGCAGCCCGGCCCCCGAGTTCCAAGCTCCATGGAGGCCGGGGGCCTCTTATCACGGGAAGCAGGTGTCTCCCGGGGGTCAAGGGACGGCGTGGGCACTCTCTAGACGAGAGAGGGTGCCCGTGCCCCGAGAGAGCCCCGGGGAGAGCCCGAGGCCTGGCCGCAGAGGCTGCCATTGCCTCCCCCGGGCTCCTACCATGGGGCCTGGCCCTGCTCGCCCGAGGCCCAGGTTCACCGCAGGTGAATGCCTTTTGCGGACGCCAAGGACAGGAGGCCGCCGATTCCCTCACAGAGGTGGGGGTTCGAGCTCTGGGGGACTGAGGTCGCAGCGGTCACACTCCATTTTTGGGTGGTTCAGCGGAGACTGGAGGGTTGAAGCGGCTGGGTCCAAGTCTGCCGCCTTGTGGCAGGGTGGGGGCGTTGCAGGCGAAGCAAGGCTCTTAGCCTCCCAGGCGGGGCACAGGCCAGACTCCCCACAGGAGAACCGGTCCGTGGACGAGGGTCCCGCCCGCCCGCCCGCCCGCCCGCCCGCCGGGACCCGCTCCACCTGGCGCGGAACCTTGGCCGGCCCCTCTTCCCGGCCCCAGGTCCCTAGTTCTTCCCTGGCACTCTGCCTCTGCGGGGGTGGGAGAGCTGCTGGCAAGTGTGGTCCACGGGAAAACGCACGGTCCTCTGGGTGGCAGGGAGGGCTTCCGTTAACTCTGACACCAGCCCAGGGACCGTGTGAACCTGGCCTGATATCTCAAGGGCGGGGCACGTTGCCCGGAGGGATGCTTGTGGTGGGGGGGCCTGCTTGCGCCTGCGCGGCCCCGCCTCTTGGCCCGAAAACCACCCAGCCGCGGCTCGGACAAAAGCCATCTCCTGGGCGCCTCCCCCCTGTTCTTCCATCCGTAAAGGGGGACCCCTTTACGGATGGAAGAACAGGGGGATCTTCGCAGTGGCGGGGACGGGACGGAGGGGTCTGCGGGTTTGCCGCCACGTAGGCCAGTTGCTCGCACCCCGGCCCCATGCGTGCGAGCTCCATGGAGGAGGTGGGCCGCTTATGGCGGGATGCAGGCGTCCTGCGGGGGTCAAGGGACGGCGTGGGCACTCCCCGGGCGAGAGAGGGCGCCCGGGACCCGAGAGAGCACCCGGGAAAATGCCCAGCCCTGGCCCCCGTGGCTCCAGTGGCCTCCCTAGGCTCCTGCCGTGGGGCCTGGTCCCGCTCACGTGGGCCCAGGTTCTCCGCAGGTGAATGCCTTTTGCGGACACCAAGGACCACAGGCCGCGGACGCCTTCACGGGGAGGGGGGTTCGAGCTCTGTGGGACCCGGGTCCCAGCGGACACAGTCCCTTCTCGCGAAGTCCAGCCCAGACTTGAGAGAGTAGAAGCGTCTCGGTGCACGTTTGCCGCCTCGGGGCAGGGTGGGGCCTTTTGAGCCAAGAAAGACCCTTAGCCCCCCAGGCAGGTCTCAGGCCCGAGTCCCCCCGGGAGACTTGGTCCCTGGGCGTGGGTCCGGCCCGCTCGGCCCCTGCCCACCAGGCGCGGAACCCTGGCGCGCCCCTCATCCAGGCCCCGGGTCCCTAGTTCTTCCCTGGCACTCTGCCTGTGCCGGGGTGGGAGACGCGCTGGCAAGTGTGGTCCACGGGAAAAGGAACGGACCTCTGGGTGGCGGGGAGAGCTTCCAGTTCCACGGACAGGACCCCAGGGACCCTGTGAAGCAGGCCTGATATGTCCAGGGTGGGGCCCGTTGCCCCGAGGGAGGCTTGTGGTGGGGCTGCCTGCCCTCTACCTGCCGGGTCCCGCGTCTTGGCCCGAAACCGGCCAGCTGCGGCTCTGACAAATGCCATCTCCTGGGGGCATCCCCCCTGTTCTTCCATCCGTAAGGGGCGACCCCCTTACGGATGGAAGAACAGGGGGATCTTCGCAGTGGGGCGGTCGGGACGGAGGGGTCTGCGCGTTTCCAGCCACTTAGCCCAGTGACCCGCCGCCCGGCCCCCGAGTTCCAAGCTCCATGGAGGCCGGGGGCCTCTTATCACGGGAAGCAGGTGTCTCCCGGGGGTCAAGGGACGGCGTGGGCACTCTCTAGACGAGAGAGGGTGCCCGTGCCCCGAGAGAGCCCCGGGGAGAGCCCGAGGCCTGGCCGCAGAGGCTGCCATTGCCTCCCCCGGGCTCCTACCATGGGGCCTGGCCCTGCTCGCCCGAGGCCCAGGTTCACCGCAGGTGAATGCCTTTTGCGGACGCCAAGGACAGGAGGCCGCCGATTCCCCTCGCAGAGGTGGGGGTTCGAGCTCTGGGGGACTGAGGTCGCAGCGGTCACACTCCATTTTTGGGTGGTTCAGCGGAGACTGGAGGGTTGAAGCGGCTGGGTCCAAGTCTGCCGCCTTGTGGCAGGGTGGGGGCGTTGCAGGCGAAGCAAGGCTCTTAGCCTCCCAGGCGGGGCACAGGCCAGACTCCCCACAGGAGAACCGGTCCGTGGACGAGGGTCCCGCCCGCCCGCCCGCCCGCCCGCCCGCCGGGACCCGCTCCACCTGGCGCGGAACCTTGGCCGGCCCCTCTTCCCGGCCCCAGGTCCCTAGTTCTTCCCTGGCACTCTGCCTCTGCGGGGGTGGGAGAGCTGCTGGCAAGTGTGGTCCACGGGAAAACGCACGGTCCTCTGGGTGGCAGGGAGGGCTTCCGTTAACTCTGACACCAGCCCAGGGACCGTGTGAACCTGGCCTGATATCTCAAGGGCGGGGCACGTTGCCCGGAGGGATGCTTGTGGTGGGGGGGCCTGCTTGCGCCTGCGCGGCCCCGCCTCTTGGCCCGAAAACCACCCAGCCGCGGCTCGGACAAAAGCCATCTCCTGGGCGCCTCCCCCCTGTTCTTCCATCCGTAAAGGGGGACCCCTTTACGGATGGAAGAACAGGGGGATCTTCGCAGTGGCGGGGACGGGACGGAGGGGTCTGCGGGTTTGCCGCCACGTAGGCCAGTTGCTCGCACCCCGGCCCCATGCGTGCGAGCTCCATGGAGGAGGTGGGCCGCTTATGGCGGGATGCAGGCGTCCTGCGGGGGTCAAGGGACGGCGTGGGCACTCCCCGGGCGAGAGAGGGCGCCCGGGACCCGAGAGAGCACCCGGGAAAATGCCCAGCCCTGGCCCCCGTGGCTCCAGTGGCCTCCCTAGGCTCCTGCCGTGGGGCCTGGTCCCGCTCACGTGGGCCCAGGTTCTCCGCAGGTGAATGCCTTTTGCGGACACCAAGGACCACAGGCCGCGGACGCCTTCACGGGGAGGGGGGTTCGAGCTCTGTGGGACCCGGGTCCCAGCGGACACAGTCCCTTCTCGCGAAGTCCAGCCCAGACTTGAGAGAGTAGAAGCGTCTCGGTGCACGTTTGCCGCCTCGGGGCAGGGTGGGGCCTTTTGAGCCAAGAAAGACCCTTAGCCCCCCAGGCAGGTCTCAGGCCCGAGTCCCCCCGGGAGACTTGGTCCCTGGGCGTGGGTCCGGCCCGCTCGGCCCCTGCCCACCAGGCGCGGAACCCTGGCGCGCCCCTCATCCAGGCCCCGGGTCCCTAGTTCTTCCCTGGCACTCTGCCTGTGCCGGGGTGGGAGACGCGCTGGCAAGTGTGGTCCACGGGAAAAGGAACGGACCTCTGGGTGGCGGGGAGAGCTTCCAGTTCCACGGACAGGACCCCAGGGACCCTGTGAAGCAGGCCTGATATGTCCAGGGTGGGGCCCGTTGCCCCGAGGGAGGCTTGTGGTGGGGCTGCCTGCCCTCTACCTGCCGGGTCCCGCGTCTTGGCCCGAAACCGGCCAGCTGCGGCTCTGACAAATGCCATCTCCTGGGGGCATCCCCCCTGTTCTTCCATCCGTAAGGGGCGACCCCCTTACGGATGGAAGAACAGGGGGATCTTCGCAGTGGGGCGGTCGGGACGGAGGGGTCTGCGCGTTTCCAGCCACTTAGCCCAGTGACCCGCCGCCCGGCCCCCGAGTTCCAAGCTCCATGGAGGCCGGGGGCCTCTTATCACGGGAAGCAGGTGTCTCCCGGGGGTCAAGGGACGGCGTGGGCACTCTCTAGACGAGAGAGGGTGCCCGTGCCCCGAGAGAGCCCCGGGGAGAGCCCGAGGCCTGGCCGCAGAGGCTGCCATTGCCTCCCCCGGGCTCCTACCATGGGGCCTGGCCCTGCTCGCCCGAGGCCCAGGTTCACCGCAGGTGAATGCCTTTTGCGGACGCCAAGGACAGGAGGCCGCCGATTCCCCTCGCAGAGGTGGGGGTTCGAGCTCTGGGGGACTGAGGTCGCAGCGGTCACACTCCATTTTTGGGTGGTTCAGCGGAGACTGGAGGGTTGAAGCGGCTGGGTCCAAGTCTGCCGCCTTGTGGCAGGGTGGGGGCGTTGCAGGCGAAGCAAGGCTCTTAGCCTCCCAGGCGGGGCACAGGCCAGACTCCCCACAGGAGAACCGGTCCGTGGACGAGGGTCCCGCCCGCCCGCCCGCCCGCCCGCCCGCCGGGACCCGCTCCACCTGGCGCGGAACCTTGGCCGGCCCCTCTTCCCGGCCCCAGGTCCCTAGTTCTTCCCTGGCACTCTGCCTCTGCGGGGGTGGGAGAGCTGCTGGCAAGTGTGGTCCACGGGAAAACGCACGGTCCTCTGGGTGGCAGGGAGGGCTTCCGTTAACTCTGACACCAGCCCAGGGACCGTGTGAACCTGGCCTGATATCTCAAGGGCGGGGCACGTTGCCCGGAGGGATGCTTGTGGTGGGGGGGCCTGCTTGCGCCTGCGCGGCCCCGCCTCTTGGCCCGAAAACCACCCAGCCGCGGCTCGGACAAAAGCCATCTCCTGGGCGCCTCCCCCCTGTTCTTCCATCCGTAAAGGGGGACCCCTTTACGGATGGAAGAACAGGGGGATCTTCGCAGTGGCGGGGACGGGACGGAGGGGTCTGCGGGTTTGCCGCCACGTAGGCCAGTTGCTCGCACCCCGGCCCCATGCGTGCGAGCTCCATGGAGGAGGTGGGCCGCTTATGGCGGGATGCAGGCGTCCTGCGGGGGTCAAGGGACGGCGTGGGCACTCCCCGGGCGAGAGAGGGCGCCCGGGACCCGAGAGAGCACCCGGGAAAATGCCCAGCCCTGGCCCCCGTGGCTCCAGTGGCCTCCCTAGGCTCCTGCCGTGGGGCCTGGTCCCGCTCACGTGGGCCCAGGTTCTCCGCAGGTGAATGCCTTTTGCGGACACCAAGGACCACAGGCCGCGGACGCCTTCACGGGGAGGGGGGTTCGAGCTCTGTGGGACCCGGGTCCCAGCGGACACAGTCCCTTCTCGCGAAGTCCAGCCCAGACTTGAGAGAGTAGAAGCGTCTCGGTGCACGTTTGCCGCCTCGGGGCAGGGTGGGGCCTTTTGAGCCAAGAAAGACCCTTAGCCCCCCAGGCAGGTCTCAGGCCCGAGTCCCCCCGGGAGACTTGGTCCCTGGGCGTGGGTCCGGCCCGCTCGGCCCCTGCCCACCAGGCGCGGAACCCTGGCGCGCCCCTCATCCAGGCCCCGGGTCCCTAGTTCTTCCCTGGCACTCTGCCTGTGCCGGGGTGGGAGACGCGCTGGCAAGTGTGGTCCACGGGAAAAGGAACGGACCTCTGGGTGGCGGGGAGAGCTTCCAGTTCCACGGACAGGACCCCAGGGACCCTGTGAAGCAGGCCTGATATGTCCAGGGTGGGGCCCGTTGCCCCGAGGGAGGCTTGTGGTGGGGCTGCCTGCCCTCTACCTGCCGGGTCCCGCGTCTTGGCCCGAAACCGGCCAGCTGCGGCTCTGACAAATGCCATCTCCTGGGGGCATCCCCCCTGTTCTTCCATCCGTAAGGGGCGACCCCCTTACGGATGGAAGAACAGGGGGATCTTCGCAGTGGGGCGGTCGGGACGGAGGGGTCTGCGCGTTTCCAGCCACTTAGCCCAGTGACCCGCCGCCCGGCCCCAGAGTTCCAAGCTCCATGGAGGCCGGGGGCCTCTTATCACGGGAAGCAGGTGTCTCCCGGGGGTCAAGGGACGGCGTGGGCACTCTCTAGACGAGAGAGGGTGCCCGTGCCCCGAGAGAGCCCCGGGGAGAGCCCGAGGCCTGGCCGCAGAGGCTGCCATTGCCTCCCCCGGGCTCCTACCATGGGGCCTGGCCCTGCTCGCCCGAGGCCCAGGTTCACCGCAGGTGAATGCCTTTTGCGGACGCCAAGGACAGGAGGCCGCCGATTCCCCTCGCAGAGGTGGGGGTTCGAGCTCTGGGGGACTGAGGTCGCAGCGGTCACACTCCATTTTTGGGTGGTTCAGCGGAGACTGGAGGGTTGAAGCGGCTGGGTCCAAGTCTGCCGCCTTGTGGCAGGGTGGGGGCGTTGCAGGCGAAGCAAGGCTCTTAGCCTCCCAGGCGGGGCACAGGCCAGACTCCCCACAGGAGAACCGGTCCGTGGACGAGGGTCCCGCCCGCCCGCCCGCCCGCCCGCCCGCCGGGACCCGCTCCACCTGGCGCGGAACCTTGGCCGGCCCCTCTTCCCGGCCCCAGGTCCCTAGTTCTTCCCTGGCACTCTGCCTCTGCGGGGGTGGGAGAGCTGCTGGCAAGTGTGGTCCACGGGAAAACGCACGGTCCTCTGGGTGGCAGGGAGGGCTTCCGTTAACTCTGACACCAGCCCAGGGACCGTGTGAACCTGGCCTGATATCTCAAGGGCGGGGCACGTTGCCCGGAGGGATGCTTGTGGTGGGGGGGCCTGCTTGCGCCTGCGCGGCCCCGCCTCTTGGCCCGAAAACCACCCAGCCGCGGCTCGGACAAAAGCCATCTCCTGGGCGCCTCCCCCCTGTTCTTCCATCCGTAAAGGGGGACCCCTTTACGGATGGAAGAACAGGGGGATCTTCGCAGTGGCGGGGACGGGACGGAGGGGTCTGCGGGTTTGCCGCCACGTAGGCCAGTTGCTCGCACCCCGGCCCCATGCGTGCGAGCTCCATGGAGGAGGTGGGCCGCTTATGGCGGGATGCAGGCGTCCTGCGGGGGTCAAGGGACGGCGTGGGCACTCCCCGGGCGAGAGAGGGCGCCCGGGACCCGAGAGAGCACCCGGGAAAATGCCCAGCCCTGGCCCCCGTGGCTCCAGTGGCCTCCCTAGGCTCCTGCCGTGGGGCCTGGTCCCGCTCACGTGGGCCCAGGTTCTCCGCAGGTGAATGCCTTTTGCGGACACCAAGGACCACAGGCCGCGGACGCCTTCACGGGGAGGGGGGTTCGAGCTCTGTGGGACCCGGGTCCCAGCGGACACAGTCCCTTCTCGCGAAGTCCAGCCCAGACTTGAGAGAGTAGAAGCGTCTCGGTGCACGTTTGCCGCCTCGGGGCAGGGTGGGGCCTTTTGAGCCAAGAAAGACCCTTAGCCCCCCAGGCAGGTCTCAGGCCCGAGTCCCCCCGGGAGACTTGGTCCCTGGGCGTGGGTCCGGCCCGCTCGGCCCCTGCCCCCCAGGCGCGGAACCCTGGCGCGCCCCTCATCCAGGCCCCGGGTCCCTAGTTCTTCCCTGGCACTCTGCCTGTGCCGGGGTGGGAGACGCGCTGGCAAGTGTGGTCCACGGGAAAAGGAACGGACCTCTGGGTGGCGGGGAGAGCCTCCAGTTCCACGGACAGGACCCCAGGGACCCTGTGAAGCAGGCCTGATATGTCCAGGGTGGGGCCCGTTGCCCCGAGGGAGGCTTGTGGTGGGGCTGCCTGCCCTCTACCTGCCGGGTCCCGCGTCTTGGCCCGAAACCGGCCAGCTGCGGCTCTGACAAATGCCATCTCCTGGGGGCATCCCCCCTGTTCTTCCATCCGTAAGGGGCGACCCCCTTACGGATGGAAGAACAGGGGGATCTTCGCAGTGGGGCGGTCGGGACGGAGGGGTCTGCGCGTTTCCAGCCACTTAGCCCAGTGACCCGCAGCCCGGCCCCCGAGTTCCAAGCTCCATGGAGGCCGGGGGCCTCTTATCACGGGAAGCAGGTGTCTCCCGGGGGTCAAGGGACGGCGTGGGCACTCTCTAGACGAGAGAGGGTGCCCGTGCCCCGAGAGAGCCCCGGGGAGAGCCCGAGGCCTGGCCGCAGAGGCTGCCATTGCCTCCCCCGGGCTCCTACCATGGGGCCTGGCCCTGCTCGCCCGAGGCCCAGGTTCACCGCAGGTGAATGCCTTTTGCGGACGCCAAGGACAGGAGGCCGCCGATTCCCTCACAGAGGTGGGGGTTCGAGCTCTGGGGGACTGAGGTCGCAGCGGTCACACTCCATTTTTGGGTGGTTCAGCGGAGACTGGAGGGTTGAAGCGGCTGGGTCCAAGTCTGCCGCCTTGTGGCAGGGTGGGGGCGTTGCAGGCGAAGCAAGGCTCTTAGCCTCCCAGGCGGGGCACAGGCCAGACTCCCCACAGGAGAACCGGTCCGTGGACGAGGGTCCCGCCCGCCCGCCCGCCCGCCCGCCCGCCGGGACCCGCTCCACCTGGCGCGGAACCTTGGCCGGCCCCTCTTCCCGGCCCCAGGTCCCTAGTTCTTCCCTGGCACTCTGCCTCTGCGGGGGTGGGAGAGCTGCTGGCAAGTGTGGTCCACGGGAAAACGCACGGTCCTCTGGGTGGCAGGGAGGGCTTCCGTTAACTCTGACACCAGCCCAGGGACCGTGTGAACCTGGCCTGATATCTCAAGGGCGGGGCACGTTGCCCGGAGGGATGCTTGTGGTGGGGGGGCCTGCTTGCGCCTGCGCGGCCCCGCCTCTTGGCCCGAAAACCACCCAGCCGCGGCTCGGACAAAAGCCATCTCCTGGGCGCCTCCCCCCTGTTCTTCCATCCGTAAAGGGGGACCCCTTTACGGATGGAAGAACAGGGGGATCTTCGCAGTGGCGGGGACGGGACGGAGGGGTCTGCGGGTTTGCCGCCACGTAGGCCAGTTGCTCGCACCCCGGCCCCATGCGTGCGAGCTCCATGGAGGAGGTGGGCCGCTTATGGCGGGATGCAGGCGTCCTGCGGGGGTCAAGGGACGGCGTGGGCACTCCCCGGGCGAGAGAGGGCGCCCGGGACCCGAGAGAGCACCCGGGAAAATGCCCAGCCCTGGCCCCCGTGGCTCCAGTGGCCTCCCTAGGCTCCTGCCGTGGGGCCTGGTCCCGCTCACGTGGGCCCAGGTTCTCCGCAGGTGAATGCCTTTTGCGGACACCAAGGACCACAGGCCGCGGACGCCTTCACGGGGAGGGGGGTTCGAGCTCTGTGGGACCCGGGTCCCAGCGGACACAGTCCCTTCTCGCGAAGTCCAGCCCAGACTTGAGAGAGTAGAAGCGTCTCGGTGCACGTTTGCCGCCTCGGGGCAGGGTGGGGCCTTTTGAGCCAAGAAAGACCCTTAGCCCCCCAGGCAGGTCTCAGGCCCGAGTCCCCCCGGGAGACTTGGTCCCTGGGCGTGGGTCCGGCCCGCTCGGCCCCTGCCCACCAGGCGCGGAACCCTGGCGCGCCCCTCATCCAGGCCCCGGGTCCCTAGTTCTTCCCTGGCACTCTGCCTGTGCCGGGGTGGGAGACGCGCTGGCAAGTGTGGTCCACGGGAAAAGGAACGGACCTCTGGGTGGCGGGGAGAGCTTCCAGTTCCACGGACAGGACCCCAGGGACCCTGTGAAGCAGGCCTGATATGTCCAGGGTGGGGCCCGTTGCCCCGAGGGAGGCTTGTGGTGGGGCTGCCTGCCCTCTACCTGCCGGGTCCCGCGTCTTGGCCCGAAACCGGCCAGCTGCGGCTCTGACAAATGCCATCTCCTGGGGGCATCCCCCCTGTTCTTCCATCCGTAAGGGGCGACCCCCTTACGGATGGAAGAACAGGGGGATCTTCGCAGTGGGGCGGTCGGGACGGAGGGGTCTGCGCGTTTCCAGCCACTTAGCCCAGTGACCCGCCGCCCGGCCCCAGAGTTCCAAGCTCCATGGAGGCCGGGGGCCTCTTATCACGGGAAGCAGGTGTCTCCCGGGGGTCAAGGGACGGCGTGGGCACTCTCTAGACGAGAGAGGGTGCCCGTGCCCCGAGAGAGCCCCGGGGAGAGCCCGAGGCCTGGCCGCAGAGGCTGCCATTGCCTCCCCCGGGCTCCTACCATGGGGCCTGGCCCTGCTCGCCCGAGGCCCAGGTTCACCGCAGGTGAATGCCTTTTGCGGACGCCAAGGACAGGAGGCCGCCGATTTCCCTCGCAGAGGTGGGGGTTCGAGCTCTGGGGGACTGAGGTCGCAGCGGTCACACTCCATTTTTGGGTGGTTCAGCGGAGACTGGAGGGTTGAAGCGGCTGGGTCCAAGTCTGCCGCCTTGTGGCAGGGTGGGGGCGTTGCAGGCGAAGCAAGGCTCTTAGCCTCCCAGGCGGGGCACAGGCCAGACTCCCCACAGGAGAACCGGTCCGTGGACGAGGGTCCCGCCCGCCCGCCCGCCCGCCCGCCCGCCGGGACCCGCTCCACCTGGCGCGGAACCTTGGCCGGCCCCTCTTCCCGGCCCCAGGTCCCTAGTTCTTCCCTGGCACTCTGCCTCTGCGGGGGTGGGAGAGCTGCTGGCAAGTGTGGTCCACGGGAAAACGCACGGTCCTCTGGGTGGCAGGGAGGGCTTCCGTTAACTCTGACACCAGCCCAGGGACCGTGTGAACCTGGCCTGATATCTCAAGGGCGGGGCACGTTGCCCGGAGGGATGCTTGTGGTGGGGGGGGCCTGCTTGCGCCTGCGCGGCCCCGCCTCTTGGCCCGAAAACCACCCAGCCGCGGCTCGGACAAAAGCCATCTCCTGGGCGCCTCCCCCCTGTTCTTCCATCCGTAAAGGGGGACCCCTTTACGGATGGAAGAACAGGGGGATCTTCGCAGTGGCGGGGACGGGACGGAGGGGTCTGCGGGTTTGCCGCCACGTAGGCCAGTTGCTCGCACCCCGGCCCCATGCGTGCGAGCTCCATGGAGGAGGTGGGCCGCTTATGGCGGGATGCAGGCGTCCTGCGGGGGTCAAGGGACGGCGTGGGCACTCCCCGGGCGAGAGAGGGCGCCCGGGACCCGAGAGAGCACCCGGGAAAATGCCCAGCCCTGGCCCCCGTGGCTCCAGTGGCCTCCCTAGGCTCCTGCCGTGGGGCCTGGTCCCGCTCACGTGGGCCCAGGTTCTCCGCAGGTGAATGCCTTTTGCGGACACCAAGGACCACAGGCCGCGGACGCCTTCACGGGGAGGGGGGTTCGAGCTCTGTGGGACCCGGGTCCCAGCGGACACAGTCCCTTCTCGCGAAGTCCAGCCCAGACTTGAGAGAGTAGAAGCGTCTCGGTGCACGTTTGCCGCCTCGGGGCAGGGTGGGGCCTTTGGAGCCAAGAAAGACCCTTAGCCCCCCAGGCAGGTCTCAGGCCCGAGTCCCCCCGGGAGACTTGGTCCCTGGGCGTGGGTCCGGCCCGCTCGGCCCCTGCCCACCAGGCGCGGAACCCTGGCGCGCCCCTCATCCAGGCCCCGGGTCCCTAGTTCTTCCCTGGCACTCTGCCTGTGCCGGGGTGGGAGACGCGCTGGCAAGTGTGGTCCACGGGAAAAGGAACGGACCTCTGGGTGGCGGGGAGAGCTTCCAGTTCCACGGACAGGACCCCAGGGACCCTGTGAAGCAGGCCTGATATGTCCAGGGTGGGGCCCGTTGCCCCGAGGGAGGCTTGTGGTGGGGCTGCCTGCCCTCTACCTGCCGGGTCCCGCGTCTTGGCCCGAAACCGGCCAGCTGCGGCTCTGACAAATGCCATCTCCTGGGGGCATCCCCCCTGTTCTTCCATCCGTAAGGGGCGACCCCCTTACGGATGGAAGAACAGGGGGATCTTCGCAGTGGGGCGGTCGGGACGGAGGGGTCTGCGCGTTTCCAGCCACTTAGCCCAGTGACCCGCCGCCCGGCCCCCGAGTTCCAAGCTCCATGGAGGCCGGGGGCCTCTTATCACGGGAAGCAGGTGTCTCCCGGGGGTCAAGGGACGGCGTGGGCACTCTCTAGACGAGAGAGGGTGCCCGTGCCCCGAGAGAGCCCCGGGGAGAGCCCGAGGCCTGGCCGCAGAGGCTGCCATTGCCTCCCCCGGGCTCCTACCATGGGGCCTGGCCCTGCTCGCCCGAGGCCCAGGTTCACCGCAGGTGAATGCCTTTTGCGGACGCCAAGGACAGGAGGCCGCCGATTCCCCTCGCAGAGGTGGGGGTTCGAGCTCTGGGGGACTGAGGTCGCAGCGGTCACACTCCATTTTTGGGTGGTTCAGCGGAGACTGGAGGGTTGAAGCGGCTGGGTCCAAGTCTGCCGCCTTGTGGCAGGGTGGGGGCGTTGCAGGCGAAGCAAGGCTCTTAGCCTCCCAGGCGGGGCACAGGCCAGACTCCCCACAGGAGAACCGGTCCGTGGACGAGGGTCCCGCCCGCCCGCCCCGCCCGCCCGCCGGGACCCGCTCCACCTGGCGCGGAACCTTGGCCGGCCCCTCTTCCCGGCCCCAGGTCCCTAGTTCTTCCCTGGCACTCTGCCTCTGCGGGGGTGGGAGAGCTGCTGGCAAGTGTGGTCCACGGGAAAACGCACGGTCCTCTGGGTGGCAGGGAGGGCTTCCGTTAACTCTGACACCAGCCCAGGGACCGTGTGAACCTGGCCTGATATCTCAAGGGCGGGGCACGTTGCCCGGAGGGATGCTTGTGGTGGGGGGGCCTGCTTGCGCCTGCGCGGCCCCGCCTCTTGGCCCGAAAACCACCCAGCCGCGGCTCGGACAAAAGCCATCTCCTGGGCGCCTCCCCCCTGTTCTTCCATCCGTAAAGGGGGACCCCTTTACGGATGGAAGAACAGGGGGATCTTCGCAGTGGCGGGGACGGGACGGAGGGGTCTGCGGGTTTGCCGCCACGTAGGCCAGTTGCTCGCACCCCGGCCCCATGCGTGCGAGCTCCATGGAGGAGGTGGGCCGCTTATGGCGGGATGCAGGCGTCCTGCGGGGGTCAAGGGACGGCGTGGGCACTCCCCGGGCGAGAGAGGGCGCCCGGGACCCGAGAGAGCACCCGGGAAAATGCCCAGCCCTGGCCCCCGTGGCTCCAGTGGCCTCCCTAGGCTCCTGCCGTGGGGCCTGGTCCCGCTCACGTGGGCCCAGGTTCTCCGCAGGTGAATGCCTTTTGCGGACACCAAGGACCACAGGCCGCGGACGCCTTCACGGGGAGGGGGGTTCGAGCTCTGTGGGACCCGGGTCCCAGCGGACACAGTCCCTTCTCGCGAAGTCCAGCCCAGACTTGAGAGAGTAGAAGCGTCTCGGTGCACGTTTGCCGCCTCGGGGCAGGGTGGGGCCTTTGGAGCCAAGAAAGACCCTTAGCCCCCCAGGCAGGTCTCAGGCCCGAGTCCCCCCGGGAGACTTGGTCCCTGGGCGTGGGTCCGGCCCGCTCGGCCCCTGCCCACCAGGCGCGGAACCCTGGCGCGCCCCTCATCCAGGCCCCGGGTCCCTAGTTCTTCCCTGGCACTCTGCCTGTGCCGGGGTGGGAGACGCGCTGGCAAGTGTGGTCCACGGGAAAAGGAACGGACCTCTGGGTGGCGGGGAGAGCTTCCAGTTCCACGGACAGGACCCCAGGGACCCTGTGAAGCAGGCCTGATATGTCCAGGGTGGGGCCCGTTGCCCCGAGGGAGGCTTGTGGTGGGGCTGCCTGCCCTCTACCTGCCGGGTCCCGCGTCTTGGCCCGAAACCGGCCAGCTGCGGCTCTGACAAATGCCATCTCCTGGGGGCATCCCCCCTGTTCTTCCATCCGTAAGGGGCGACCCCCTTACGGATGGAAGAACAGGGGGATCTTCGCAGTGGGGCGGTCGGGACGGAGGGGTCTGCGCGTTTCCAGCCACTTAGCCCAGTGACCCGCCGCCCGGCCCCAGAGTTCCAAGCTCCATGGAGGCCGGGGGCCTCTTATCACGGGAAGCAGGTGTCTCCCGGGGGTCAAGGGACGGCGTGGGCACTCTCTAGACGAGAGAGGGTGCCCGTGCCCCGAGAGAGCCCCGGGGAGAGCCCGAGGCCTGGCCGCAGAGGCTGCCATTGCCTCCCCCGGGCTCCTACCATGGGGCCTGGCCCTGCTCGCCCGAGGCCCAGGTTCACCGCAGGTGAATGCCTTTTGCGGACGCCAAGGACAGGAGGCCGCCGATTTCCCTCGCAGAGGTGGGGGTTCGAGCTCTGGGGGACTGAGGTCGCAGCGGTCACACTCCATTTTTGGGTGGTTCAGCGGAGACTGGAGGGTTGAAGCGGCTGGGTCCAAGTCTGCCGCCTTGTGGCAGGGTGGGGGCGTTGCAGGCGAAGCAAGGCTCTTAGCCTCCCAGGCGGGGCACAGGCCAGACTCCCCACAGGAGAACCGGTCCGTGGACGAGGGTCCCGCCCGCCCGCCCGCCCGCCCGCCGGGACCCGCTCCACCTGGCGCGGAACCTTGGCCGGCCCCTCTTCCCGGCCCCAGGTCCCTAGTTCTTCCCTGGCACTCTGCCTCTGCGGGGGTGGGAGAGCTGCTGGCAAGTGTGGTCCACGGGAAAACGCACGGTCCTCTGGGTGGCAGGGAGGGCTTCCGTTAACTCTGACACCAGCCCAGGGACCGTGTGAACCTGGCCTGATATCTCAAGGGCGGGGCACGTTGCCCGGAGGGATGCTTGTGGTGGGGGGGCCTGCTTGCGCCTGCGCGGCCCCGCCTCTTGGCCCGAAAACCACCCAGCCGCGGCTCGGACAAAAGCCATCTCCTGGGCGCCTCCCCCCTGTTCTTCCATCCGTAAAGGGGGACCCCTTTACGGATGGAAGAACAGGGGGATCTTCGCAGTGGCGGGGACGGGACGGAGGGGTCTGCGGGTTTGCCGCCACGTAGGCCAGTTGCTCGCACCCCGGCCCCATGCGTGCGAGCTGCATGGAGGAGGTGGGCCGCTTATGGCGGGATGCAGGCGTCCTGCGGGGGTCAAGGGACGGCGTGGGCACTCCCCGGGCGAGAGAGGGCGCCCGGGACCCGAGAGAGCACCCGGGAAAATGCCCAGCCCTGGCCCCCGTGGCTCCAGTGGCCTCCCTAGGCTCCTGCCGTGGGGCCTGGTCCCGCTCACGTGGGCCCAGGTTCTCCGCAGGTGAATGCCTTTTGCGGACACCAAGGACCACAGGCCGCGGACGCCTTCACGGGGAGGGGGGTTCGAGCTCTGTGGGACCCGGGTCCCAGCGGACACAGTCCCTTCTCGCGAAGTCCAGCCCAGACTTGAGAGAGTAGAAGCGTCTCGGTGCACGTTTGCCGCCTCGGGGCAGGGTGGGGCCTTTTGAGCCAAGAAAGACCCTTAGCCCCCCAGGCAGGTCTCAGGCCCGAGTCCCCCCGGGAGACTTGGTCCCTGGGCGTGGGTCCGGCCCGCTCGGCCCCTGCCCACCAGGCGCGGAACCCTGGCGCGCCCCTCATCCAGGCCCCGGGTCCCTAGTTCTTCCCTGGCACTCTGCCTGTGCCGGGGTGGGAGACGCGCTGGCAAGTGTGGTCCACGGGAAAAGGAACGGACCTCTGGGTGGCGGGGAGAGCTTCCAGTTCCACGGACAGGACCCCAGGGACCCTGTGAAGCGGGCCTGATATGTCCAGGGTGGGGCCCGTTGCCCCGAGGGAGGCTTGTGGTGGGGCTGCCTGCCCTCTACCTGCCGGGTCCCGCGTCTTGGCCCGAAACCGGCCAGCTGCGGCTCTGACAAATGCCATCTCCTGGGGGCATCCCCCCTGTTCTTCCATCCGTAAGGGGCGACCCCCTTACGGATGGAAGAACAGGGGGATCTTCGCAGTGGGGCGGTCGGGACGGAGGGGTCTGCGCGTTTCCAGCCACTTAGCCCAGTGACCCGCCGCCCGGCCCCCGAGTTCCAAGCTCCATGGAGGCCGGGGGCCTCTTATCACGGGAAGCAGGTGTCTCCCGGGGGTCAAGGGACGGCGTGGGCACTCTCTAGACGAGAGAGGGTGCCCGTGCCCCGAGAGAGCCCCGGGGAGAGCCCGAGGCCTGGCCGCAGAGGCTGCCATTGCCTCCCCCGGGCTCCTACCATGGGGCCTGGCCCTGCTCGCCCGAGGCCCAGGTTCACCGCAGGTGAATGCCTTTTGCGGACGCCAAGGACAGGAGGCCGCCGATTCCCCTCGCAGAGGTGGGGGTTCGAGCTCTGGGGGACTGAGGTCGCAGCGGTCACACTCCATTTTTGGGTGGTTCAGCGGAGACTGGAGGGTTGAAGCGGCTGGGTCCAAGTCTGCCGCCTTGTGGCAGGGTGGGGGCGTTGCAGGCGAAGCAAGGCTCTTAGCCTCCCAGGCGGGGCACAGGCCAGACTCCCCACAGGAGAACCGGTCCGTGGACGAGGGTCCCGCCCGCCCGCCCGCCCGCCCGCCCGCCGGGACCCGCTCCACCTGGCGCGGAACCTTGGCCGGCCCCTCTTCCCGGCCCCAGGTCCCTAGTTCTTCCCTGGCACTCTGCCTCTGCGGGGGTGGGAGAGCTGCTGGCAAGTGTGGTCCACGGGAAAACGCACGGTCCTCTGGGTGGCAGGGAGGGCTTCCGTTAACTCTGACACCAGCCCAGGGACCGTGTGAACCTGGCCTGATATCTCAAGGGCGGGGCACGTTGCCCGGAGGGATGCTTGTGGTGGGGGGGCCTGCTTGCGCCTGCGCGGCCCCGCCTCTTGGCCCGAAAACCACCCAGCCGCGGCTCGGACAAAAGCCATCTCCTGGGCGCCTCCCCCCTGTTCTTCCATCCGTAAAGGGGGACCCCTTTACGGATGGAAGAACAGGGGGATCTTCGCAGTGGCGGGGACGGGACGGAGGGGTCTGCGGGTTTGCCGCCACGTAGGCCAGTTGCTCGCACCCCGGCCCCATGCGTGCGAGCTCCATGGAGGAGGTGGGCCGCTTATGGCGGGATGCAGGCGTCCTGCGGGGGTCAAGGGACGGCGTGGGCACTCCCCGGGCGAGAGAGGGCGCCCGGGACCCGAGAGAGCACCCGGGAAAATGCCCAGCCCTGGCCCCCGTGGCTCCAGTGGCCTCCCTAGGCTCCTGCCGTGGGGCCTGGTCCCGCTCACGTGGGCCCAGGTTCTCCGCAGGTGAATGCCTTTTGCGGACACCAAGGACCACAGGCCGCGGACGCCTTCACGGGGAGGGGGGTTCGAGCTCTGTGGGACCCGGGTCCCAGCGGACACAGTCCCTTCTCGCGAAGTCCAGCCCAGACTTGAGAGAGTAGAAGCGTCTCGGTGCACGTTTGCCGCCTCGGGGCAGGGTGGGGCCTTTTGAGCCAAGAAAGACCCTTAGCCCCCCAGGCAGGTCTCAGGCCCGAGTCCCCCCGGGAGACTTGGTCCCTGGGCGTGGGTCCGGCCCGCTCGGCCCCTGCCCCCCAGGCGCGGAACCCTGGCGCGCCCCTCATCCAGGCCCCGGGTCCCTAGTTCTTCCCTGGCACTCTGCCTGTGCCGGGGTGGGAGACGCGCTGGCAAGTGTGGTCCACGGGAAAAGGAACGGACCTCTGGGTGGCGGGGAGAGCCTCCAGTTCCACGGACAGGACCCCAGGGACCCTGTGAAGCAGGCCTGATATGTCCAGGGTGGGGCCCGTTGCCCCGAGGGAGGCTTGTGGTGGGGCTGCCTGCCCTCTACCTGCCGGGTCCCGCGTCTTGGCCCGAAACCGGCCAGCTGCGGCTCTGACAAATGCCATCTCCTGGGGGCATCCCCCCTGTTCTTCCATCCGTAAGGGGCGACCCCCTTACGGATGGAAGAACAGGGGGATCTTCGCAGTGGGGCGGTCGGGACGGAGGGGTCTGCGCGTTTCCAGCCACTTAGCCCAGTGACCCGCAGCCCGGCCCCCGAGTTCCAAGCTCCATGGAGGCCGGGGGCCTCTTATCACGGGAAGCAGGTGTCTCCCGGGGGTCAAGGGACGGCGTGGGCACTCTCTAGACGAGAGAGGGTGCCCGTGCCCCGAGAGAGCCCCGGGGAGAGCCCGAGGCCTGGCCGCAGAGGCTGCCATTGCCTCCCCCGGGCTCCTACCATGGGGCCTGGCCCTGCTCGCCCGAGGCCCAGGTTCACCGCAGGTGAATGCCTTTTGCGGACGCCAAGGACAGGAGGCCGCCGATTCCCCTCGCAGAGGTGGGGGTTCGAGCTCTGGGGGACTGAGGTCGCAGCGGTCACACTCCATTTTTGGGTGGTTCAGCGGAGACTGGAGGGTTGAAGCGGCTGGGTCCAAGTCTGCCGCCTTGTGGCAGGGTGGGGGCGTTGCAGGCGAAGCAAGGCTCTTAGCCTCCCAGGCGGGGCACAGGCCAGACTCCCCACAGGAGAACCGGTCCGTGGACGAGGGTCCCGCCCGCCCGCCCGCCCGCCCGCCGGGACCCGCTCCACCTGGCGCGGAACCTTGGCCGGCCCCTCTTCCCGGCCCCAGGTCCCTAGTTCTTCCCTGGCACTCTGCCTCTGCGGGGGTGGGAGAGCTGCTGGCAAGTGTGGTCCACGGGAAAACGCACGGTCCTCTGGGTGGCAGGGAGGGCTTCCGTTAACTCTGACACCAGCCCAGGGACCGTGTGAACCTGGCCTGATATCTCAAGGGCGGGGCACGTTGCCCGGAGGGATGCTTGTGGTGGGGGGGCCTGCTTGCGCCTGCGCGGCCCCGCCTCTTGGCCCGAAAACCACCCAGCCGCGGCTCGGACAAAAGCCATCTCCTGGGCGCCTCCCCCCTGTTCTTCCATCCGTAAAGGGGGACCCCTTTACGGATGGAAGAACAGGGGGATCTTCGCAGTGGCGGGGACGGGACGGAGGGGTCTGCGGGTTTGCCGCCACGTAGGCCAGTTGCTCGCACCCCGGCCCCATGCGTGCGAGCTCCATGGAGGAGGTGGGCCGCTTATGGCGGGATGCAGGCGTCCTGCGGGGGTCAAGGGACGGCGTGGGCACTCCCCGGGCGAGAGAGGGCGCCCGGGACCCGAGAGAGCACCCGGGAAAATGCCCAGCCCTGGCCCCCGTGGCTCCAGTGGCCTCCCTAGGCTCCTGCCGTGGGGCCTGGTCCCGCTCACGTGGGCCCAGGTTCTCCGCAGGTGAATGCCTTTTGCGGACACCAAGGACCACAGGCCGCGGACGCCTTCACGGGGAGGGGGGTTCGAGCTCTGTGGGACCCGGGTCCCAGCGGACACAGTCCCTTCTCGCGAAGTCCAGCCCAGACTTGAGAGAGTAGAAGCGTCTCGGTGCACGTTTGCCGCCTCGGGGCAGGGTGGGGCCTTTTGAGCCAAGAAAGACCCTTAGCCCCCCAGGCAGGTCTCAGGCCCGAGTCCCCCCGGGAGACTTGGTCCCTGGGCGTGGGTCCGGCCCGCTCGGCCCCTGCCCCCCAGGCGCGGAACCCTGGCGCGCCCCTCATCCAGGCCCCGGGTCCCTAGTTCTTCCCTGGCACTCTGCCTGTGCCGGGGTGGGAGACGCGCTGGCAAGTGTGGTCCACGGGAAAAGGAACGGACCTCTGGGTGGCGGGGAGAGCCTCCAGTTCCACGGACAGGACCCCAGGGACCCTGTGAAGCAGGCCTGATATGTCCAGGGTGGGGCCCGTTGCCCCGAGGGAGGCTTGTGGTGGGGCTGCCTGCCCTCTACCTGCCGGGTCCCGCGTCTTGGCCCGAAACCGGCCAGCTGCGGCTCTGACAAATGCCATCTCCTGGGGGCATCCCCCCTGTTCTTCCATCCGTAAGGGGCGACCCCCTTACGGATGGAAGAACAGGGGGATCTTCGCAGTGGGGCGGTCGGGACGGAGGGGTCTGCGCGTTTCCAGCCACTTAGCCCAGTGACCCGCAGCCCGGCCCCCGAGTTCCAAGCTCCATGGAGGCCGGGGGCCTCTTATCACGGGAAGCAGGTGTCTCCCGGGGGTCAAGGGACGGCGTGGGCACTCTCTAGACGAGAGAGGGTGCCCGTGCCCCGAGAGAGCCCCGGGGAGAGCCCGAGGCCTGGCCGCAGAGGCTGCCATTGCCTCCCCCGGGCTCCTACCATGGGGCCTGGCCCTGCTCGCCCGAGGCCCAGGTTCACCGCAGGTGAATGCCTTTTGCGGACGCCAAGGACAGGAGGCCGCCGATTCCCTCACAGAGGTGGGGGTTCGAGCTCTGGGGGACTGAGGTCGCAGCGGTCACACTCCATTTTTGGGTGGTTCAGCGGAGACTGGAGGGTTGAAGCGGCTGGGTCCAAGTCTGCCGCCTTGTGGCAGGGTGGGGGCGTTGCAGGCGAAGCAAGGCTCTTAGCCTCCCAGGCGGGGCACAGGCCAGACTCCCCACAGGAGAACCGGTCCGTGGACGAGGGTCCCGCCCGCCCGCCCGCCCGCCCGCCCGCCGGGACCCGCTCCACCTGGCGCGGAACCTTGGCCGGCCCCTCTTCCCGGCCCCAGGTCCCTAGTTCTTCCCTGGCACTCTGCCTCTGCGGGGGTGGGAGAGCTGCTGGCAAGTGTGGTCCACGGGAAAACGCACGGTCCTCTGGGTGGCAGGGAGGGCTTCCGTTAACTCTGACACCAGCCCAGGGACCGTGTGAACCTGGCCTGATATCTCAAGGGCGGGGCACGTTGCCCGGAGGGATGCTTGTGGTGGGGGGGCCTGCTTGCGCCTGCGCGGCCCCGCCTCTTGGCCCGAAAACCACCCAGCCGCGGCTCGGACAAAAGCCATCTCCTGGGCGCCTCCCCCCTGTTCTTCCATCCGTAAAGGGGGACCCCTTTACGGATGGAAGAACAGGGGGATCTTCGCAGTGGCGGGGACGGGACGGAGGGGTCTGCGGGTTTGCCGCCACGTAGGCCAGTTGCTCGCACCCCGGCCCCATGCGTGCGAGCTCCATGGAGGAGGTGGGCCGCTTATGGCGGGATGCAGGCGTCCTGCGGGGGTCAAGGGACGGCGTGGGCACTCCCCGGGCGAGAGAGGGCGCCCGGGACCCGAGAGAGCACCCGGGAAAATGCCCAGCCCTGGCCCCCGTGGCTCCAGTGGCCTCCCTAGGCTCCTGCCGTGGGGCCTGGTCCCGCTCACGTGGGCCCAGGTTCTCCGCAGGTGAATGCCTTTTGCGGACACCAAGGACCACAGGCCGCGGACGCCTTCACGGGGAGGGGGGTTCGAGCTCTGTGGGACCCGGGTCCCAGCGGACACAGTCCCTTCTCGCGAAGTCCAGCCCAGACTTGAGAGAGTAGAAGCGTCTCGGTGCACGTTTGCCGCCTCGGGGCAGGGTGGGGCCTTTTGAGCCAAGAAAGACCCTTAGCCCCCCAGGCAGGTCTCAGGCCCGAGTCCCCCCGGGAGACTTGGTCCCTGGGCGTGGGTCCGGCCCGCTCGGCCCCTGCCCACCAGGCGCGGAACCCTGGCGCGCCCCTCATCCAGGCCCCGGGTCCCTAGTTCTTCCCTGGCACTCTGCCTGTGCCGGGGTGGGAGACGCGCTGGCAAGTGTGGTCCACGGGAAAAGGAACGGACCTCTGGGTGGCGGGGAGAGCTTCCAGTTCCACGGACAGGACCCCAGGGACCCTGTGAAGCAGGCCTGATATGTCCAGGGTGGGGCCCGTTGCCCCGAGGGAGGCTTGTGGTGGGGCTGCCTGCCCTCTACCTGCCGGGTCCCGCGTCTTGGCCCGAAACCGGCCAGCTGCGGCTCTGACAAATGCCATCTCCTGGGGGCATCCCCCCTGTTCTTCCATCCGTAAGGGGCGACCCCCTTACGGATGGAAGAACAGGGGGATCTTCGCAGTGGGGCGGTCGGGACGGAGGGGTCTGCGCGTTTCCAGCCACTTAGCCCAGTGACCCGCCGCCCGGCCCCAGAGTTCCAAGCTCCATGGAGGCCGGGGGCCTCTTATCACGGGAAGCAGGTGTCTCCCGGGGGTCAAGGGACGGCGTGGGCACTCTCTAGACGAGAGAGGGTGCCCGTGCCCCGAGAGAGCCCCGGGGAGAGCCCGAGGCCTGGCCGCAGAGGCTGCCATTGCCTCCCCCGGGCTCCTACCATGGGGCCTGGCCCTGCTCGCCCGAGGCCCAGGTTCACCGCAGGTGAATGCCTTTTGCGGACGCCAAGGACAGGAGGCCGCCGATTTCCCTCGCAGAGGTGGGGGTTCGAGCTCTGGGGGACTGAGGTCGCAGCGGTCACACTCCATTTTTGGGTGGTTCAGCGGAGACTGGAGGGTTGAAGCGGCTGGGTCCAAGTCTGCCGCCTTGTGGCAGGGTGGGGGCGTTGCAGGCGAAGCAAGGCTCTTAGCCTCCCAGGCGGGGCACAGGCCAGACTCCCCACAGGAGAACCGGTCCGTGGACGAGGGTCCCGCCCGCCCGCCCGCCCGCCCGCCCGCCGGGACCCGCTCCACCTGGCGCGGAACCTTGGCCGGCCCCTCTTCCCGGCCCCAGGTCCCTAGTTCTTCCCTGGCACTCTGCCTCTGCGGGGGTGGGAGAGCTGCTGGCAAGTGTGGTCCACGGGAAAACGCACGGTCCTCTGGGTGGCAGGGAGGGCTTCCGTTAACTCTGACACCAGCCCAGGGACCGTGTGAACCTGGCCTGATATCTCAAGGGCGGGGCACGTTGCCCGGAGGGATGCTTGTGGTGGGGGGGCCTGCTTGCGCCTGCGCGGCCCCGCCTCTTGGCCCGAAAACCACCCAGCCGCGGCTCGGACAAAAGCCATCTCCTGGGCGCCTCCCCCCTGTTCTTCCATCCGTAAAGGGGGACCCCTTTACGGATGGAAGAACAGGGGGATCTTCGCAGTGGCGGGGACGGGACGGAGGGGTCTGCGGGTTTGCCGCCACGTAGGCCAGTTGCTCGCACCCCGGCCCCATGCGTGCGAGCTCCATGGAGGAGGTGGGCCGCTTATGGCGGGATGCAGGCGTCCTGCGGGGGTCAAGGGACGGCGTGGGCACTCCCCGGGCGAGAGAGGGCGCCCGGGACCCGAGAGAGCACCCGGGAAAATGCCCAGCCCTGGCCCCCGTGGCTCCAGTGGCCTCCCTAGGCTCCTGCCGTGGGGCCTGGTCCCGCTCACGTGGGCCCAGGTTCTCCGCAGGTGAATGCCTTTTGCGGACACCAAGGACCACAGGCCGCGGACGCCTTCACGGGGAGGGGGGTTCGAGCTCTGTGGGACCCGGGTCCCAGCGGACACAGTCCCTTCTCGCGAAGTCCAGCCCAGACTTGAGAGAGTAGAAGCGTCTCGGTGCACGTTTGCCGCCTCGGGGCAGGGTGGGGCCTTTGGAGCCAAGAAAGACCCTTAGCCCCCCAGGCAGGTCTCAGGCCCGAGTCCCCCCGGGAGACTTGGTCCCTGGGCGTGGGTCCGGCCCGCTCGGCCCCTGCCCCCCAGGCGCGGAACCCTGGCGCGCCCCTCATCCAGGCCCCGGGTCCCTAGTTCTTCCCTGGCACTCTGCCTGTGCCGGGGTGGGAGACGCGCTGGCAAGTGTGGTCCACGGGAAAAGGAACGGACCTCTGGGTGGCGGGGAGAGCCTCCAGTTCCACGGACAGGACCCCAGGGACCCTGTGAAGCAGGCCTGATATGTCCAGGGTGGGGCCCGTTGCCCCGAGGGAGGCTTGTGGTGGGGCTGCCTGCCCTCTACCTGCCGGGTCCCGCGTCTTGGCCCGAAACCGGCCAGCTGCGGCTCTGACAAATGCCATCTCCTGGGGGCATCCCCCCTGTTCTTCCATCCGTAAGGGGCGACCCCCTTACGGATGGAAGAACAGGGGGATCTTCGCAGTGGGGCGGTCGGGACGGAGGGGTCTGCGCGTTTCCAGCCACTTAGCCCAGTGACCCGCAGCCCGGCCCCCGAGTTCCAAGCTCCATGGAGGCCGGGGGCCTCTTATCACGGGAAGCAGGTGTCTCCCGGGGGTCAAGGGACGGCGTGGGCACTCTCTAGACGAGAGAGGGTGCCCGTGCCCCGAGAGAGCCCCGGGGAGAGCCCGAGGCCTGGCCGCAGAGGCTGCCATTGCCTCCCCCGGGCTCCTACCATGGGGCCTGGCCCTGCTCGCCAGAGGCCCAGGTTCACCGCAGGTGAATGCCTTTTGCGGACACCAAGGACAGGAGGCCGCCGATTCCCCTCGCAGAGGTGGGGGTTCGAGCTCTGGGGGACTGAGGTCGCAGCGGTCACACTCCATTTTTGGGTGGTTCAGCGGAGACTGGAGGGTTGAAGCGGCTGGGTCCAAGTCTGCCGCCTTGTGGCAGGGTGGGGGCGTTGCAGGCGAAGCAAGGCTCTTAGCCTCCCAGGCGGGGCACAGGCCAGACTCCCCACAGGAGAACCGGTCCGTGGACGAGGGTCCCGCCCGCCCGCCCGCCCGCCCGCCCGCCGGGACCCGCTCCACCTGGCGCGGAACCTTGGCCGGCCCCTCTTCCCGGCCCCAGGTCCCTAGTTCTTCCCTGGCACTCTGCCTCTGCGGGGGTGGGAGAGCTGCTGGCAAGTGTGGTCCACGGGAAAACGCACGGTCCTCTGGGTGGCAGGGAGGGCTTCCGTTAACTCTGACACCAGCCCAGGGACCGTGTGAACCTGGCCTGATATCTCAAGGGCGGGGCACGTTGCCCGGAGGGATGCTTGTGGTGGGGGGGCCTGCTTGCGCCTGCGCGGCCCCGCCTCTTGGCCCGAAAACCACCCAGCCGCGGCTCGGACAAAAGCCATCTCCTGGGCGCCTCCCCCCTGTTCTTCCATCCGTAAAGGGGGACCCCTTTACGGATGGAAGAACAGGGGGATCTTCGCAGTGGCGGGGACGGGACGGAGGGGTCTGCGGGTTTGCCGCCACGTAGGCCAGTTGCTCGCACCCCGGCCCCATGCGTGCGAGCTCCATGGAGGAGGTGGGCCGCTTATGGCGGGATGCAGGCGTCCTGCGGGGGTCAAGGGACGGCGTGGGCACTCCCCGGGCGAGAGAGGGCGCCCGGGACCCGAGAGAGCACCCGGGAAAATGCCCAGCCCTGGCCCCCGTGGCTCCAGTGGCCTCCCTAGGCTCCTGCCGTGGGGCCTGGTCCCGCTCACGTGGGCCCAGGTTCTCCGCAGGTGAATGCCTTTTGCGGACACCAAGGACCACAGGCCGCGGACGCCTTCACGGGGAGGGGGGTTCGAGCTCTGTGGGACCCGGGTCCCAGCGGACACAGTCCCTTCTCGCGAAGTCCAGCCCAGACTTGAGAGAGTAGAAGCGTCTCGGTGCACGTTTGCCGCCTCGGGGCAGGGTGGGGCCTTTTGAGCCAAGAAAGACCCTTAGCCCCCCAGGCAGGTCTCAGGCCCGAGTCCCCCCGGGAGACTTGGTCCCTGGGCGTGGGTCCGGCCCGCTCGGCCCCTGCCCACCAGGCGCGGAACCCTGGCGCGCCCCTCATCCAGGCCCCGGGTCCCTAGTTCTTCCCTGGCACTCTGCCTGTGCCGGGGTGGGAGACGCGCTGGCAAGTGTGGTCCACGGGAAAAGGAACGGACCTCTGGGTGGCGGGGAGAGCTTCCAGTTCCACGGACAGGACCCCAGGGACCCTGTGAAGCAGGCCTGATATGTCCAGGGTGGGGCCCGTTGCCCCGAGGGAGGCTTGTGGTGGGGCTGCCTGCCCTCTACCTGCCGGGTCCCGCGTCTTGGCCCGAAACCGGCCAGCTGCGGCTCTGACAAATGCCATCTCCTGGGGGCATCCCCCCTGTTCTTCCATCCGTAAGGGGCGACCCCCTTACGGATGGAAGAACAGGGGGATCTTCGCAGTGGGGCGGTCGGGACGGAGGGGTCTGCGCGTTTCCAGCCACTTAGCCCAGTGACCCGCCGCCCGGCCCCAGAGTTCCAAGCTCCATGGAGGCCGGGGGCCTCTTATCACGGGAAGCAGGTGTCTCCCGGGGGTCAAGGGACGGCGTGGGCACTCTCTAGACGAGAGAGGGTGCCCGTGCCCCGAGAGAGCCCCGGGGAGAGCCCGAGGCCTGGCCGCAGAGGCTGCCATTGCCTCCCCCGGGCTCCTACCATGGGGCCTGGCCCTGCTCGCCCGAGGCCCAGGTTCACCGCAGGTGAATGCCTTTTGCGGACGCCAAGGACAGGAGGCCGCCGATTTCCCTCGCAGAGGTGGGGGTTCGAGCTCTGGGGGACTGAGGTCGCAGCGGTCACACTCCATTTTTGGGTGGTTCAGCGGAGACTGGAGGGTTGAAGCGGCTGGGTCCAAGTCTGCCGCCTTGTGGCAGGGTGGGGGCGTTGCAGGCGAAGCAAGGCTCTTAGCCTCCCAGGCGGGGCACAGGCCAGACTCCCCACAGGAGAACCGGTCCGTGGACGAGGGTCCCGCCCGCCCGCCCGCCCGCCCGCCCGCCGGGACCCGCTCCACCTGGCGCGGAACCTTGGCCGGCCCCTCTTCCCGGCCCCAGGTCCCTAGTTCTTCCCTGGCACTCTGCCTCTGCGGGGGTGGGAGAGCTGCTGGCAAGTGTGGTCCACGGGAAAACGCACGGTCCTCTGGGTGGCAGGGAGGGCTTCCGTTAACTCTGACACCAGCCCAGGGACCGTGTGAACCTGGCCTGATATCTCAAGGGCGGGGCACGTTGCCCGGAGGGATGCTTGTGGTGGGGGGGCCTGCTTGCGCCTGCGCGGCCCCGCCTCTTGGCCCGAAAACCACCCAGCCGCGGCTCGGACAAAAGCCATCTCCTGGGCGCCTCCCCCCTGTTCTTCCATCCGTAAAGGGGGACCCCTTTACGGATGGAAGAACAGGGGGATCTTCGCAGTGGCGGGGACGGGACGGAGGGGTCTGCGGGTTTGCCGCCACGTAGGCCAGTTGCTCGCACCCCGGCCCCATGCGTGCGAGCTCCATGGAGGAGGTGGGCCGCTTATGGCGGGATGCAGGCGTCCTGCGGGGGTCAAGGGACGGCGTGGGCACTCCCCGGGCGAGAGAGGGCGCCCGGGACCCGAGAGAGCACCCGGGAAAATGCCCAGCCCTGGCCCCCGTGGCTCCAGTGGCCTCCCTAGGCTCCTGCCGTGGGGCCTGGTCCCGCTCACGTGGGCCCAGGTTCTCCGCAGGTGAATGCCTTTTGCGGACACCAAGGACCACAGGCCGCGGACGCCTTCACGGGGAGGGGGGTTCGAGCTCTGTGGGACCCGGGTCCCAGCGGACACAGTCCCTTCTCGCGAAGTCCAGCCCAGACTTGAGAGAGTAGAAGCGTCTCGGTGCACGTTTGCCGCCTCGGGGCAGGGTGGGGCCTTTTGAGCCAAGAAAGACCCTTAGCCCCCCAGGCAGGTCTCAGGCCCGAGTCCCCCCGGGAGACTTGGTCCCTGGGCGTGGGTCCGGCCCGCTCGGCCCCTGCCCACCAGGCGCGGAACCCTGGCGCGCCCCTCATCCAGGCCCCGGGTCCCTAGTTCTTCCCTGGCACTCTGCCTGTGCCGGGGTGGGAGACGCGCTGGCAAGTGTGGTCCACGGGAAAAGGAACGGACCTCTGGGTGGCGGGGAGAGCTTCCAGTTCCACGGACAGGACCCCAGGGACCCTGTGAAGCAGGCCTGATATGTCCAGGGTGGGGCCCGTTGCCCCGAGGGAGGCTTGTGGTGGGGCTGCCTGCCCTCTACCTGCCGGGTCCCGCGTCTTGGCCCGAAACCGGCCAGCTGCGGCTCTGACAAATGCCATCTCCTGGGGGCATCCCCCCTGTTCTTCCATCCGTAAGGGGCGACCCCCTTACGGATGGAAGAACAGGGGGATCTTCGCAGTGGGGCGGTCGGGACGGAGGGGTCTGCGCGTTTCCAGCCACTTAGCCCAGTGACCCGCCGCCCGGCCCCCGAGTTCCAAGCTCCATGGAGGCCGGGGGCCTCTTATCACGGGAAGCAGGTGTCTCCCGGGGGTCAAGGGACGGCGTGGGCACTCTCTAGACGAGAGAGGGTGCCCGTGCCCCGAGAGAGCCCCGGGGAGAGCCCGAGGCCTGGCCGCAGAGGCTGCCATTGCCTCCCCCGGGCTCCTACCATGGGGCCTGGCCCTGCTCGCCCGAGGCCCAGGTTCACCGCAGGTGAATGCCTTTTGCGGACGCCAAGGACAGGAGGCCGCCGATTCCCCTCGCAGAGGTGGGGGTTCGAGCTCTGGGGGACTGAGGTCGCAGCGGTCACACTCCATTTTTGGGTGGTTCAGCGGAGACTGGAGGGTTGAAGCGGCTGGGTCCAAGTCTGCCGCCTTGTGGCAGGGTGGGGGCGTTGCAGGCGAAGCAAGGCTCTTAGCCTCCCAGGCGGGGCACAGGCCAGACTCCCCACAGGAGAACCGGTCCGTGGACGAGGGTCCCGCCCGCCCGCCCGCCCGCCCGCCGGGACCCGCTCCACCTGGCGCGGAACCTTGGCCGGCCCCTCTTCCCGGCCCCAGGTCCCTAGTTCTTCCCTGGCACTCTGCCTCTGCGGGGGTGGGAGAGCTGCTGGCAAGTGTGGTCCACGGGAAAACGCACGGTCCTCTGGGTGGCAGGGAGGGCTTCCGTTAACTCTGACACCAGCCCAGGGACCGTGTGAACCTGGCCTGATATCTCAAGGGCGGGGCACGTTGCCCGGAGGGATGCTTGTGGTGGGGGGGCCTGCTTGCGCCTGCGCGGCCCCGCCTCTTGGCCCGAAAACCACCCAGCCGCGGCTCGGACAAAAGCCATCTCCTGGGCGCCTCCCCCCTGTTCTTCCATCCGTAAAGGGGGACCCCTTTACGGATGGAAGAACAGGGGGATCTTCGCAGTGGCGGGGACGGGACGGAGGGGTCTGCGGGTTTGCCGCCACGTAGGCCAGTTGCTCGCACCCCGGCCCCATGCGTGCGAGCTCCATGGAGGAGGTGGGCCGCTTATGGCGGGATGCAGGCGTCCTGCGGGGGTCAAGGGACGGCGTGGGCACTCCCCGGGCGAGAGAGGGCGCCCGGGACCCGAGAGAGCACCCGGGAAAATGCCCAGCCCTGGCCCCCGTGGCTCCAGTGGCCTCCCTAGGCTCCTGCCGTGGGGCCTGGTCCCGCTCACGTGGGCCCAGGTTCTCCGCAGGTGAATGCCTTTTGCGGACACCAAGGACCACAGGCCGCGGACGCCTTCACGGGGAGGGGGGTTCGAGCTCTGTGGGACCCGGGTCCCAGCGGACACAATCCCTTCTCGCGAAGTCCAGCCCAGACTTGAGAGAGTAGAAGCGTCTCGGTGCACGTTTGCCGCCTCGGGGCAGGGTGGGGCCTTTTGAGCCAAGAAAGACCCTTAGCCCCCCAGGCAGGTCTCAGGCCCGAGTCCCCCCGGGAGACTTGGTCCCTGGGCGTGGGTCCGGCCCGCTCGGCCCCTGCCCCCCAGGCGCGGAACCCTGGCGCGCCCCTCATCCAGGCCCCGGGTCCCTAGTTCTTCCCTGGCACTCTGCCTGTGCCGGGGTGGGAGACGCGCTGGCAAGTGTGGTCCACGGGAAAAGGAACGGACCTCTGGGTGGCGGGGAGAGCCTCCAGTTCCACGGACAGGACCCCAGGGACCCTGTGAAGCAGGCCTGATATGTCCAGGGTGGGGCCCGTTGCCCCGAGGGAGGCTTGTGGTGGGGCTGCCTGCCCTCTACCTGCCGGGTCCCGCGTCTTGGCCCGAAACCGGCCAGCTGCGGCTCTGACAAATGCCATCTCCTGGGGGCATCCCCCCTGTTCTTCCATCCGTAAGGGGCGACCCCCTTACGGATGGAAGAACAGGGGGATCTTCGCAGTGGGGCGGTCGGGACGGAGGGGTCTGCGCGTTTCCAGCCACTTAGCCCAGTGACCCGCAGCCCGGCCCCCGAGTTCCAAGCTCCATGGAGGCCGGGGGCCTCTTATCACGGGAAGCAGGTGTCTCCCGGGGGTCAAGGGACGGCGTGGGCACTCTCTAGACGAGAGAGGGTGCCCGTGCCCCGAGAGAGCCCCGGGGAGAGCCCGAGGCCTGGCCGCAGAGGCTGCCATTGCCTCCCCCGGGCTCCTACCATGGGGCCTGGCCCTGCTCGCCCGAGGCCCAGGTTCACCGCAGGTGAATGCCTTTTGCGGACGCCAAGGACAGGAGGCCGCCGATTCCCTCACAGAGGTGGGGGTTCGAGCTCTGGGGGACTGAGGTCGCAGCGGTCACACTCCATTTTTGGGTGGTTCAGCGGAGACTGGAGGGTTGAAGCGGCTGGGTCCAAGTCTGCCGCCTTGTGGCAGGGTGGGGGCGTTGCAGGCGAAGCAAGGCTCTTAGCCTCCCAGGCGGGGCACAGGCCAGACTCCCCACAGGAGAACCGGTCCGTGGACGAGGGTCCCGCCCGCCCGCCCGCCCGCCCGCCCGCCGGGACCCGCTCCACCTGGCGCGGAACCTTGGCCGGCCCCTCTTCCCGGCCCCAGGTCCCTAGTTCTTCCCTGGCACTCTGCCTCTGCGGGGGTGGGAGAGCTGCTGGCAAGTGTGGTCCACGGGAAAACGCACGGTCCTCTGGGTGGCAGGGAGGGCTTCCGTTAACTCTGACACCAGCCCAGGGACCGTGTGAACCTGGCCTGATATCTCAAGGGCGGGGCACGTTGCCCGGAGGGATGCTTGTGGTGGGGGGGCCTGCTTGCGCCTGCGCGGCCCCGCCTCTTGGCCCGAAAACCACCCAGCCGCGGCTCGGACAAAAGCCATCTCCTGGGCGCCTCCCCCCTGTTCTTCCATCCGTAAAGGGGGACCCCTTTACGGATGGAAGAACAGGGGGATCTTCGCAGTGGCGGGGACGGGACGGAGGGGTCTGCGGGTTTGCCGCCACGTAGGCCAGTTGCTCGCACCCCGGCCCCATGCGTGCGAGCTCCATGGAGGAGGTGGGCCGCTTATGGCGGGATGCAGGCGTCCTGCGGGGGTCAAGGGACGGCGTGGGCACTCCCCGGGCGAGAGAGGGCGCCCGGGACCCGAGAGAGCACCCGGGAAAATGCCCAGCCCTGGCCCCCGTGGCTCCAGTGGCCTCCCTAGGCTCCTGCCGTGGGGCCTGGTCCCGCTCACGTGGGCCCAGGTTCTCCGCAGGTGAATGCCTTTTGCGGACACCAAGGACCACAGGCCGCGGACGCCTTCACGGGGAGGGGGGTTCGAGCTCTGTGGGACCCGGGTCCCAGCGGACACAGTCCCTTCTCGTGAAGTCCAGCCCAGACTTGAGAGAGTAGAAGCGTCTCGGTGCACGTTTGCCGCCTCGGGGCAGGGTGGGGCCTTTTGAGCCAAGAAAGACCCTTAGCCCCCCAGGCAGGTCTCAGGCCCGAGTCCCCCCGGGAGACTTGGTCCCTGGGCGTGGGTCCGGCCCGCTCGGCCCCTGCCCACCAGGCGCGGAACCCTGGCGCGCCCCTCATCCAGGCCCCGGGTCCCTAGTTCTTCCCTGGCACTCTGCCTGTGCCGGGGTGGGAGACGCGCTGGCAAGTGTGGTCCACGGGAAAAGGAACGGACCTCTGGGTGGCGGGGAGAGCTTCCAGTTCCACGGACAGGACCCCAGGGACCCTGTGAAGCAGGCCTGATATGTCCAGGGTGGGGCCCGTTGCCCCGAGGGAGGCTTGTGGTGGGGCTGCCTGCCCTCTACCTGCCGGGTCCCGCGTCTTGGCCCGAAACCGGCCAGCTGCGGCTCTGACAAATGCCATCTCCTGGGGGCATCCCCCCTGTTCTTCCATCCGTAAGGGGCGACCCCCTTACGGATGGAAGAACAGGGGGATCTTCGCAGTGGGGCGGTCGGGACGGAGGGGTCTGCGCGTTTCCAGCCACTTAGCCCAGTGACCCGCCGCCCGGCCCCAGAGTTCCAAGCTCCATGGAGGCCGGGGGCCTCTTATCACGGGAAGCAGGTGTCTCCCGGGGGTCAAGGGACGGCGTGGGCACTCTCTAGACGAGAGAGGGTGCCCGTGCCCCGAGAGAGCCCCGGGGAGAGCCCGAGGCCTGGCCGCAGAGGCTGCCATTGCCTCCCCCGGGCTCCTACCATGGGGCCTGGCCCTGCTCGCCCGAGGCCCAGGTTCACCGCAGGTGAATGCCTTTTGCGGACGCCAAGGACAGGAGGCCGCCGATTTCCCTCGCAGAGGTGGGGGTTCGAGCTCTGGGGGACTGAGGTCGCAGCGGTCACACTCCATTTTTGGGTGGTTCAGCGGAGACTGGAGGGTTGAAGCGGCTGGGTCCAAGTCTGCCGCCTTGTGGCAGGGTGGGGGCGTTGCAGGCGAAGCAAGGCTCTTAGCCTCCCAGGCGGGGCACAGGCCAGACTCCCCACAGGAGAACCGGTCCGTGGACGAGGGTCCCGCCCGCCCGCCCGCCCGCCCGCCGGGACCCGCTCCACCTGGCGCGGAACCTTGGCCGGCCCCTCTTCCCGGCCCCAGGTCCCTAGTTCTTCCCTGGCACTCTGCCTCTGCGGGGGTGGGAGAGCTGCTGGCAAGTGTGGTCCACGGGAAAACGCACGGTCCTCTGGGTGGCAGGGAGGGCTTCCGTTAACTCTGACACCAGCCCAGGGACCGTGTGAACCTGGCCTGATATCTCAAGGGCGGGGCACGTTGCCCGGAGGGATGCTTGTGGTGGGGGGGCCTGCTTGCGCCTGCGCGGCCCCGCCTCTTGGCCCGAAAACCACCCAGCCGCGGCTCGGACAAAAGCCATCTCCTGGGCGCCTCCCCCCTGTTCTTCCATCCGTAAAGGGGGACCCCTTTACGGATGGAAGAACAGGGGGATCTTCGCAGTGGCGGGGACGGGACGGAGGGGTCTGCGGGTTTGCCGCCACGTAGGCCAGTTGCTCGCACCCCGGCCCCATGCGTGCGAGCTCCATGGAGGAGGTGGGCCGCTTATGGCGGGATGCAGGCGTCCTGCGGGGGTCAAGGGACGGCGTGGGCACTCCCCGGGCGAGAGAGGGCGCCCGGGACCCGAGAGAGCACCCGGGAAAATGCCCAGCCCTGGCCCCCGTGGCTCCAGTGGCCTCCCTAGGCTCCTGCCGTGGGGCCTGGTCCCGCTCACGTGGGCCCAGGTTCTCCGCAGGTGAATGCCTTTTGCGGACACCAAGGACCACAGGCCGCGGACGCCTTCACGGGGAGGGGGGTTCGAGCTCTGTGGGACCCGGGTCCCAGCGGACACAGTCCCTTCTCGCGAAGTCCAGCCCAGACTTGAGAGAGTAGAAGCGTCTCGGTGCACGTTTGCCGCCTCGGGGCAGGGTGGGGCCTTTGGAGCCAAGAAAGACCCTTAGCCCCCCAGGCAGGTCTCAGGCCCGAGTCCCCCCGGGAGACTTGGTCCCTGGGCGTGGGTCCGGCCCGCTCGGCCCCTGCCCACCAGGCGCGGAACCCTGGCGCGCCCCTCATCCAGGCCCCGGGTCCCTAGTTCTTCCCTGGCACTCTGCCTGTGCCGGGGTGGGAGACGCGCTGGCAAGTGTGGTCCACGGGAAAAGGAACGGACCTCTGGGTGGCGGGGAGAGCTTCCAGTTCCACGGACAGGACCCCAGGGACCCTGTGAAGCAGGCCTGATATGTCCAGGGTGGGGCCCGTTGCCCCGAGGGAGGCTTGTGGTGGGGCTGCCTGCCCTCTACCTGCCGGGTCCCGCGTCTTGGCCCGAAACCGGCCAGCTGCGGCTCTGACAAATGCCATCTCCTGGGGGCATCCCCCCTGTTCTTCCATCCGTAAGGGGCGACCCCCTTACGGATGGAAGAACAGGGGGATCTTCGCAGTGGGGCGGTCGGGACGGAGGGGTCTGCGCGTTTCCAGCCACTTAGCCCAGTGACCCGCCGCCCGGCCCCCGAGTTCCAAGCTCCATGGAGGCCGGGGGCCTCTTATCACGGGAAGCAGGTGTCTCCCGGGGGTCAAGGGACGGCGTGGGCACTCTCTAGACGAGAGAGGGTGCCCGTGCCCCGAGAGAGCCCCGGGGAGAGCCCGAGGCCTGGCCGCAGAGGCTGCCATTGCCTCCCCCGGGCTCCTACCATGGGGCCTGGCCCTGCTCGCCCGAGGCCCAGGTTCACCGCAGGTGAATGCCTTTTGCGGACGCCAAGGACAGGAGGCCGCCGATTCCCCTCGCAGAGGTGGGGGTTCGAGCTCTGGGGGACTGAGGTCGCAGCGGTCACACTCCATTTTTGGGTGGTTCAGCGGAGACTGGAGGGTTGAAGCGGCTGGGTCCAAGTCTGCCGCCTTGTGGCAGGGTGGGGGCGTTGCAGGCGAAGCAAGGCTCTTAGCCTCCCAGGCGGGGCACAGGCCAGACTCCCCACAGGAGAACCGGTCCGTGGACGAGGGTCCCGCCCGCCCGCCCGCCCGCCCGCCGGGACCCGCTCCACCTGGCGCGGAACCTTGGCCGGCCCCTCTTCCCGGCCCCAGGTCCCTAGTTCTTCCCTGGCACTCTGCCTCTGCGGGGGTGGGAGAGCTGCTGGCAAGTGTGGTCCACGGGAAAACGCACGGTCCTCTGGGTGGCAGGGAGGGCTTCCGTTAACTCTGACACCAGCCCAGGGACCGTGTGAACCTGGCCTGATATCTCAAGGGCGGGGCACGTTGCCCGGAGGGATGCTTGTGGTGGGGGGGCCTGCTTGCGCCTGCGCGGCCCCGCCTCTTGGCCCGAAAACCACCCAGCCGCGGCTCGGACAAAAGCCATCTCCTGGGCGCCTCCCCCCTGTTCTTCCATCCGTAAAGGGGGACCCCTTTACGGATGGAAGAACAGGGGGATCTTCGCAGTGGCGGGGACGGGACGGAGGGGTCTGCGGGTTTGCCGCCACGTAGGCCAGTTGCTCGCACCCCGGCCCCATGCGTGCGAGCTCCATGGAGGAGGTGGGCCGCTTATGGCGGGATGCAGGCGTCCTGCGGGGGTCAAGGGACGGCGTGGGCACTCCCCGGGCGAGAGAGGGCGCCCGGGACCCGAGAGAGCACCCGGGAAAATGCCCAGCCCTGGCCCCCGTGGCTCCAGTGGCCTCCCTAGGCTCCTGCCGTGGGGCCTGGTCCCGCTCACGTGGGCCCAGGTTCTCCGCAGGTGAATGCCTTTTGCGGACACCAAGGACCACAGGCCGCGGACGCCTTCACGGGGAGGGGGGTTCGAGCTCTGTGGGACCCGGGTCCCAGCGGACACAGTCCCTTCTCGCGAAGTCCAGCCCAGACTTGAGAGAGTAGAAGCGTCTCGGTGCACGTTTGCCGCCTCGGGGCAGGGTGGGGCCTTTTGAGCCAAGAAAGACCCTTAGCCCCCCAGGCAGGTCTCAGGCCCGAGTCCCCCCGGGAGACTTGGTCCCTGGGCGTGGGTCCGGCCCGCTCGGCCCCTGCCCACCAGGCGCGGAACCCTGGCGCGCCCCTCATCCAGGCCCCGGGTCCCTAGTTCTTCCCTGGCACTCTGCCTGTGCCGGGGTGGGAGACGCGCTGGCAAGTGTGGTCCACGGGAAAAGGAACGGACCTCTGGGTGGCGGGGAGAGCTTCCAGTTCCACGGACAGGACCCCAGGGACCCTGTGAAGCAGGCCTGATATGTCCAGGGTGGGGCCCGTTGCCCCGAGGGAGGCTTGTGGTGGGGCTGCCTGCCCTCTACCTGCCGGGTCCCGCGTCTTGGCCCGAAACCGGCCAGCTGCGGCTCTGACAAATGCCATCTCCTGGGGGCATCCCCCCTGTTCTTCCATCCGTAAGGGGCGACCCCCTTACGGATGGAAGAACAGGGGGATCTTCGCAGTGGGGCGGTCGGGACGGAGGGGTCTGCGCGTTTCCAGCCACTTAGCCCAGTGACCCGCCGCCCGGCCCCCGAGTTCCAAGCTCCATGGAGGCCGGGGGCCTCTTATCACGGGAAGCAGGTGTCTCCCGGGGGTCAAGGGACGGCGTGGGCACTCTCTAGACGAGAGAGGGTGCCCGTGCCCCGAGAGAGCCCCGGGGAGAGCCCGAGGCCTGGCCGCAGAGGCTGCCATTGCCTCCCCCGGGCTCCTACCATGGGGCCTGGCCCTGCTCGCCCGAGGCCCAGGTTCACCGCAGGTGAATGCCTTTTGCGGACGCCAAGGACAGGAGGCCGCCGATTCCCCTCGCAGAGGTGGGGGTTCGAGCTCTGGGGGACTGAGGTCGCAGCGGTCACACTCCATTTTTGGGTGGTTCAGCGGAGACTGGAGGGTTGAAGCGGCTGGGTCCAAGTCTGCCGCCTTGTGGCAGGGTGGGGGCGTTGCAGGCGAAGCAAGGCTCTTAGCCTCCCAGGCGGGGCACAGGCCAGACTCCCCACAGGAGAACCGGTCCGTGGACGAGGGTCCCGCCCGCCCGCCCGCCCGCCCGCCCGCCGGGACCCGCTCCACCTGGCGCGGAACCTTGGCCGGCCCCTCTTCCCGGCCCCAGGTCCCTAGTTCTTCCCTGGCACTCTGCCTCTGCGGGGGTGGGAGAGCTGCTGGCAAGTGTGGTCCACGGGAAAACGCACGGTCCTCTGGGTGGCAGGGAGGGCTTCCGTTAACTCTGACACCAGCCCAGGGACCGTGTGAACCTGGCCTGATATCTCAAGGGCGGGGCACGTTGCCCGGAGGGATGCTTGTGGTGGGGGGGCCTGCTTGCGCCTGCGCGGCCCCGCCTCTTGGCCCGAAAACCACCCAGCCGCGGCTCGGACAAAAGCCATCTCCTGGGCGCCTCCCCCCTGTTCTTCCATCCGTAAAGGGGGACCCCTTTACGGATGGAAGAACAGGGGGATCTTCGCAGTGGCGGGGACGGGACGGAGGGGTCTGCGGGTTTGCCGCCACGTAGGCCAGTTGCTCGCACCCCGGCCCCATGCGTGCGAGCTCCATGGAGGAGGTGGGCCGCTTATGGCGGGATGCAGGCGTCCTGCGGGGGTCAAGGGACGGCGTGGGCACTCCCCGGGCGAGAGAGGGCGCCCGGGACCCGAGAGAGCACCCGGGAAAATGCCCAGCCCTGGCCCCCGTGGCTCCAGTGGCCTCCCTAGGCTCCTGCCGTGGGGCCTGGTCCCGCTCACGTGGGCCCAGGTTCTCCGCAGGTGAATGCCTTTTGCGGACACCAAGGACCACAGGCCGCGGACGCCTTCACGGGGAGGGGGGTTCGAGCTCTGTGGGACCCGGGTCCCAGCGGACACAGTCCCTTCTCGCGAAGTCCAGCCCAGACTTGAGAGAGTAGAAGCGTCTCGGTGCACGTTTGCCGCCTCGGGGCAGGGTGGGGCCTTTTGAGCCAAGAAAGACCCTTAGCCCCCCAGGCAGGTCTCAGGCCCGAGTCCCCCCGGGAGACTTGGTCCCTGGGCGTGGGTCCGGCCCGCTCGGCCCCTGCCCACCAGGCGCGGAACCCTGGCGCGCCCCTCATCCAGGCCCCGGGTCCCTAGTTCTTCCCTGGCACTCTGCCTGTGCCGGGGTGGGAGACGCGCTGGCAAGTGTGGTCCACGGGAAAAGGAACGGACCTCTGGGTGGCGGGGAGAGCTTCCAGTTCCACGGACAGGACCCCAGGGACCCTGTGAAGCAGGCCTGATATGTCCAGGGTGGGGCCCGTTGCCCCGAGGGAGGCTTGTGGTGGGGCTGCCTGCCCTCTACCTGCCGGGTCCCGCGTCTTGGCCCGAAACCGGCCAGCTGCGGCTCTGACAAATGCCATCTCCTGGGGGCATCCCCCCTGTTCTTCCATCCGTAAGGGGCGACCCCCTTACGGATGGAAGAACAGGGGGATCTTCGCAGTGGGGCGGTCGGGACGGAGGGGTCTGCGCGTTTCCAGCCACTTAGCCCAGTGACCCGCCGCCCGGCCCCCGAGTTCCAAGCTCCATGGAGGCCGGGGGCCTCTTATCACGGGAAGCAGGTGTCTCCCGGGGGTCAAGGGACGGCGTGGGCACTCTCTAGACGAGAGAGGGTGCCCGTGCCCCGAGAGAGCCCCGGGGAGAGCCCGAGGCCTGGCCGCAGAGGCTGCCATTGCCTCCCCCGGGCTCCTACCATGGGGCCTGGCCCTGCTCGCCCGAGGCCCAGGTTCACCGCAGGTGAATGCCTTTTGCGGACGCCAAGGACAGGAGGCCGCCGATTCCCCTCGCAGAGGTGGGGGTTCGAGCTCTGGGGGACTGAGGTCGCAGCGGTCACACTCCATTTTTGGGTGGTTCAGCGGAGACTGGAGGGTTGAAGCGGCTGGGTCCAAGTCTGCCGCCTTGTGGCAGGGTGGGGGCGTTGCAGGCGAAGCAAGGCTCTTAGCCTCCCAGGCGGGGCACAGGCCAGACTCCCCACAGGAGAACCGGTCCGTGGACGAGGGTCCCGCCCGCCCGCCCGCCCGCCCGCCCGCCGGGACCCGCTCCACCTGGCGCGGAACCTTGGCCGGCCCCTCTTCCCGGCCCCAGGTCCCTAGTTCTTCCCTGGCACTCTGCCTCTGCGGGGGTGGGAGAGCTGCTGGCAAGTGTGGTCCACGGGAAAACGCACGGTCCTCTGGGTGGCAGGGAGGGCTTCCGTTAACTCTGACACCAGCCCAGGGACCGTGTGAACCTGGCCTGATATCTCAAGGGCGGGGCACGTTGCCCGGAGGGATGCTTGTGGTGGGGGGGCCTGCTTGCGCCTGCGCGGCCCCGCCTCTTGGCCCGAAAACCACCCAGCCGCGGCTCGGACAAAAGCCATCTCCTGGGCGCCTCCCCCCTGTTCTTCCATCCGTAAAGGGGGACCCCTTTACGGATGGAAGAACAGGGGGATCTTCGCAGTGGCGGGGACGGGACGGAGGGGTCTGCGGGTTTGCCGCCACGTAGGCCAGTTGCTCGCACCCCGGCCCCATGCGTGCGAGCTCCATGGAGGAGGTGGGCCGCTTATGGCGGGATGCAGGCGTCCTGCGGGGGTCAAGGGACGGCGTGGGCACTCCCCGAGCGAGAGAGGGCGCCCGGGACCCGAGAGAGCACCCGGGAAAATGCCCAGCCCTGGCCCCCGTGGCTCCAGTGGCCTCCCTAGGCTCCTGCCGTGGGGCCTGGTCCCGCTCACGTGGGCCCAGGTTCTCCGCAGGTGAATGCCTTTTGCGGACACCAAGGACCACAGGCCGCGGACGCCTTCACGGGAGGGGGGTTCGAGCTCTGTGGGACCCGGGTCCCAGCGGACACAATCCCTTCTCGCGAAGTCCAGCCCAGACTTGAGAGAGTAGAAGCGTCTCGGTGCACGTTTGCCGCCTCGGGGCAGGGTGGGGCCTTTTGAGCCAAGAAAGACCCTTAGCCCCCCAGGCAGGTCTCAGGCCCGAGTCCCCCCGGGAGACTTGGTCCCTGGGCGTGGGTCCGGCCCGCTCGGCCCCTGCCCCCCAGGCGCGGAACCCTGGCGCGCCCCTCATCCAGGCCCCGGGTCCCTAGTTCTTCCCTGGCACTCTGCCTGTGCCGGGGTGGGAGACGCGCTGGCAAGTGTGGTCCACGGGAAAAGGAACGGACCTCTGGGTGGCGGGGAGAGCCTCCAGTTCCACGGACAGGACCCCAGGGACCCTGTGAAGCAGGCCTGATATGTCCAGGGTGGGGCCCGTTGCCCCGAGGGAGGCTTGTGGTGGGGCTGCCTGCCCTCTACCTGCCGGGTCCCGCGTCTTGGCCCGAAACCGGCCAGCTGCGGCTCTGACAAATGCCATCTCCTGGGGGCAATCCCCCCTGTTCTTCCATCCGTAAGGGGCGACCCCCTTACGGATGGAAGAACAGGGGGATCTTCGCAGTGGGGCGGTCGGGACGGAGGGGTCTGCGCGTTTCCAGCCACTTAGCCCAGTGACCCGCCGCCCGGCCCCCGAGTTCCAAGCTCCATGGAGGCCGGGGGCCTCTTATCACGGGAAGCAGGTGTCTCCCGGGGGTCAAGGGACGGCGTGGGCACTCTCTAGACGAGAGAGGGTGCCCGTGCCCCGAGAGAGCCCCGGGGAGAGCCCGAGGCCTGGCCGCAGAGGCTGCCATTGCCTCCCCCGGGCTCCTACCATGGGGCCTGGCCCTGCTCGCCCGAGGCCCAGGTTCACCGCAGGTGAATGCCTTTTGCGGACGCCAAGGACAGGAGGCCGCCGATTCCCCTCGCAGAGGTGGGGGTTCGAGCTCTGGGGGACTGAGGTCGCAGCGGTCACACTCCATTTTTGGGTGGTTCAGCGGAGACTGGAGGGTTGAAGCGGCTGGGTCCAAGTCTGCCGCCTTGTGGCAGGGTGGGGGCGTTGCAGGCGAAGCAAGGCTCTTAGCCTCCCAGGCGGGGCACAGGCCAGACTCCCCACAGGAGAACCGGTCCGTGGACGAGGGTCCCGCCCGCCCGCCCGCCCGCCCGCCCGCCGGGACCCGCTCCACCTGGCGCGGAACCTTGGCCGGCCCCTCTTCCCGGCCCCAGGTCCCTAGTTCTTCCCTGGCACTCTGCCTCTGCGGGGGTGGGAGAGCTGCTGGCAAGTGTGGTCCACGGGAAAACGCACGGTCCTCTGGGTGGCAGGGAGGGCTTCCGTTAACTCTGACACCAGCCCAGGGACCGTGTGAACCTGGCCTGATATCTCAAGGGCGGGGCACGTTGCCCGGAGGGATGCTTGTGGTGGGGGGGCCTGCTTGCGCCTGCGCGGCCCCGCCTCTTGGCCCGAAAACCACCCAGCCGCGGCTCGGACAAAAGCCATCTCCTGGGCGCCTCCCCCCTGTTCTTCCATCCGTAAAGGGGGACCCCTTTACGGATGGAAGAACAGGGGGATCTTCGCAGTGGCGGGGACGGGACGGAGGGGTCTGCGGGTTTGCCGCCACGTAGGCCAGTTGCTCGCACCCCGGCCCCATGCGTGCGAGCTCCATGGAGGAGGTGGGCCGCTTATGGCGGGATGCAGGCGTCCTGCGGGGGTCAAGGGACGGCGTGGGCACTCCCCGAGCGAGAGAGGGCGCCCGGGACCCGAGAGAGCACCCGGGAAAATGCCCAGCCCTGGCCCCCGTGGCTCCAGTGGCCTCCCTAGGCTCCTGCCGTGGGGCCTGGTCCCGCTCACGTGGGCCCAGGTTCTCCGCAGGTGAATGCCTTTTGCGGACACCAAGGACCACAGGCCGCGGACGCCTTCACGGGGAGGGGGGTTCGAGCTCTGTGGGACCCGGGTCCCAGCGGACACAGTCCCTTCTCGCGAAGTCCAGCCCAGACTTGAGAGAGTAGAAGCGTCTCGGTGCACGTTTGCCGCCTCGGGGCAGGGTGGGGCCTTTTGAGCCAAGAAAGACCCTTAGCCCCCCAGGCAGGTCTCAGGCCCGAGTCCCCCCGGGAGACTTGGTCCCTGGGCGTGGGTCCGGCCCGCTCGGCCCCTGCCCCCCAGGCGCGGAACCCTGGCGCGCCCCTCATCCAGGCCCCGGGTCCCTAGTTCTTCCCTGGCACTCTGCCTGTGCCGGGGTGGGAGACGCGCTGGCAAGTGTGGTCCACGGGAAAAGGAACGGACCTCTGGGTGGCGGGGAGAGCCTCCAGTTCCACGGACAGGACCCCAGGGACCCTGTGAAGCAGGCCTGATATGTCCAGGGTGGGGCCCGTTGCCCCGAGGGAGGCTTGTGGTGGGGCTGCCTGCCCTCTACCTGCCGGGTCCCGCGTCTTGGCCCGAAACCGGCCAGCTGCGGCTCTGACAAATGCCATCTCCTGGGGGCATCCCCCCTGTTCTTCCATCCGTAAGGGGCGACCCCCTTACGGATGGAAGAACAGGGGGATCTTCGCAGTGGGGCGGTCGGGACGGAGGGGTCTGCGCGTTTCCAGCCACTTAGCCCAGTGACCCGCAGCCCGGCCCCCGAGTTCCAAGCTCCATGGAGGCCGGGGGCCTCTTATCACGGGAAGCAGGTGTCTCCCGGGGGTCAAGGGACGGCGTGGGCACTCTCTAGACGAGAGAGGGTGCCCGTGCCCCGAGAGAGCCCCGGGGAGAGCCCGAGGCCTGGCCGCAGAGGCTGCCATTGCCTCCCCCGGGCTCCTACCATGGGGCCTGGCCCTGCTCGCCCGAGGCCCAGGTTCACCGCAGGTGAATGCCTTTTGCGGACGCCAAGGACAGGAGGCCGCCGATTCCCCTCGCAGAGGTGGGGGTTCGAGCTCTGGGGGACTGAGGTCGCAGCGGTCACACTCCATTTTTGGGTGGTTCAGCGGAGACTGGAGGGTTGAAGCGGCTGGGTCCAAGTCTGCCGCCTTGTGGCAGGGTGGGGGCGTTGCAGGCGAAGCAAGGCTCTTAGCCTCCCAGGCGGGGCACAGGCCAGACTCCCCACAGGAGAACCGGTCCGTGGACGAGGGTCCCGCCCGCCCGCCCGCCCGCCCGCCGGGACCCGCTCCACCTGGCGCGGAACCTTGGCCGGCCCCTCTTCCCGGCCCCAGGTCCCTAGTTCTTCCCTGGCACTCTGCCTCTGCGGGGGTGGGAGAGCTGCTGGCAAGTGTGGTCCACGGGAAAACGCACGGTCCTCTGGGTGGCAGGGAGGGCTTCCGTTAACTCTGACACCAGCCCAGGGACCGTGTGAACCTGGCCTGATATCTCAAGGGCGGGGCACGTTGCCCGGAGGGATGCTTGTGGTGGGGGGGCCTGCTTGCGCCTGCGCGGCCCCGCCTCTTGGCCCGAAAACCACCCAGCCGCGGCTCGGACAAAAGCCATCTCCTGGGCGCCTCCCCCCTGTTCTTCCATCCGTAAAGGGGGACCCCTTTACGGATGGAAGAACAGGGGGATCTTCGCAGTGGCGGGGACGGGACGGAGGGGTCTGCGGGTTTGCCGCCACGTAGGCCAGTTGCTCGCACCCCGGCCCCATGCGTGCGAGCTCCATGGAGGAGGTGGGCCGCTTATGGCGGGATGCAGGCGTCCTGCGGGGGTCAAGGGACGGCGTGGGCACTCCCCGGGCGAGAGAGGGCGCCCGGGACCCGAGAGAGCACCCGGGAAAATGCCCAGCCCTGGCCCCCGTGGCTCCAGTGGCCTCCCTAGGCTCCTGCCGTGGGGCCTGGTCCCGCTCACGTGGGCCCAGGTTCTCCGCAGGTGAATGCCTTTTGCGGACACCAAGGACCACAGGCCGCGGACGCCTTCACGGGGAGGGGGGTTCGAGCTCTGTGGGACCCGGGTCCCAGCGGACACAATCCCTTCTCGCGAAGTCCAGCCCAGACTTGAGAGAGTAGAAGCGTCTCGGTGCACGTTTGCCGCCTCGGGGCAGGGTGGGGCCTTTTGAGCCAAGAAAGACCCTTAGCCCCCCAGGCAGGTCTCAGGCCCGAGTCCCCCCGGGAGACTTGGTCCCTGGGCGTGGGTCCGGCCCGCTCGGCCCCTGCCCCCCAGGCGCGGAACCCTGGCGCGCCCCTCATCCAGGCCCCGGGTCCCTAGTTCTTCCCTGGCACTCTGCCTGTGCCGGGGTGGGAGACGCGCTGGCAAGTGTGGTCCACGGGAAAAGGAACGGACCTCTGGGTGGCGGGGAGAGCCTCCAGTTCCACGGACAGGACCCCAGGGACCCTGTGAAGCAGGCCTGATATGTCCAGGGTGGGGCCCGTTGCCCCGAGGGAGGCTTGTGGTGGGGCTGCCTGCCCTCTACCTGCCGGGTCCCGCGTCTTGGCCCGAAACCGGCCAGCTGCGGCTCTGACAAATGCCATCTCCTGGGGGCATCCCCCCTGTTCTTCCATCCGTAAGGGGCGACCCCCTTACGGATGGAAGAACAGGGGGATCTTCGCAGTGGGGCGGTCGGGACGGAGGGGTCTGCGCGTTTCCAGCCACTTAGCCCAGTGACCCGCAGCCCGGCCCCCGAGTTCCAAGCTCCATGGAGGCCGGGGGCCTCTTATCACGGGAAGCAGGTGTCTCCCGGGGGTCAAGGGACGGCGTGGGCACTCTCTAGACGAGAGAGGGTGCCCGTGCCCCGAGAGAGCCCCGGGGAGAGCCCGAGGCCTGGCCGCAGAGGCTGCCATTGCCTCCCCCGGGCTCCTACCATGGGGCCTGGCCCTGCTCGCCCGAGGCCCAGGTTCACCGCAGGTGAATGCCTTTTGCGGACGCCAAGGACAGGAGGCCGCCGATTCCCTCACAGAGGTGGGGGTTCGAGCTCTGGGGGACTGAGGTCGCAGCGGTCACACTCCATTTTTGGGTGGTTCAGCGGAGACTGGAGGGTTGAAGCGGCTGGGTCCAAGTCTGCCGCCTTGTGGCAGGGTGGGGGCGTTGCAGGCGAAGCAAGGCTCTTAGCCTCCCAGGCGGGGCACAGGCCAGACTCCCCACAGGAGAACCGGTCCGTGGACGAGGGTCCCGCCCGCCCGCCCGCCCGCCCGCCCGCCGGGACCCGCTCCACCTGGCGCGGAACCTTGGCCGGCCCCTCTTCCCGGCCCCAGGTCCCTAGTTCTTCCCTGGCACTCTGCCTCTGCGGGGGTGGGAGAGCTGCTGGCAAGTGTGGTCCACGGGAAAACGCACGGTCCTCTGGGTGGCAGGGAGGGCTTCCGTTAACTCTGACACCAGCCCGTGTGAACCTGGCCTGATATCTCAAGGGCGGGGCACGTTGCCCGGAGGGATGCTTGTGGTGGGGGGGCCTGCTTGCGCCTGCGCGGCCCCGCCTCTTGGCCCGAAAACCACCCAGCCGCGGCTCGGACAAAAGCCATCTCCTGGGCGCCTCCCCCCTGTTCTTCCATCCGTAAAGGGGGACCCCTTTACGGATGGAAGAACAGGGGGATCTTCGCAGTGGCGGGGACGGGACGGAGGGGTCTGCGGGTTTGCCGCCACGTAGGCCAGTTGCTCGCACCCCGGCCCCATGCGTGCGAGCTCCATGGAGGAGGTGGGCCGCTTATGGCGGGATGCAGGCGTCCTGCGGGGGTCAAGGGACGGCGTGGGCACTCCCCGGGCGAGAGAGGGCGCCCGGGACCCGAGAGAGCACCCGGGAAAATGCCCAGCCCTGGCCCCCGTGGCTCCAGTGGCCTCCCTAGGCTCCTGCCGTGGGGCCTGGTCCCGCTCACGTGGGCCCAGGTTCTCCGCAGGTGAATGCCTTTTGCGGACACCAAGGACCACAGGCCGCGGACGCCTTCACGGGGAGGGGGGTTCGAGCTCTGTGGGACCCGGGTCCCAGCGGACACAGTCCCTTCTCGCGAAGTCCAGCCCAGACTTGAGAGAGTAGAAGCGTCTCGGTGCACGTTTGCCGCCTCGGGGCAGGGTGGGGCCTTTTGAGCCAAGAAAGACCCTTAGCCCCCCAGGCAGGTCTCAGGCCCGAGTCCCCCCGGGAGACTTGGTCCCTGGGCGTGGGTCCGGCCCGCTCGGCCCCTGCCCACCAGGCGCGGAACCCTGGCGCGCCCCTCATCCAGGCCCCGGGTCCCTAGTTCTTCCCTGGCACTCTGCCTGTGCCGGGGTGGGAGACGCGCTGGCAAGTGTGGTCCACGGGAAAAGGAACGGACCTCTGGGTGGCGGGGAGAGCTTCCAGTTCCACGGACAGGACCCCAGGGACCCTGTGAAGCAGGCCTGATATGTCCAGGGTGGGGCCCGTTGCCCCGAGGGAGGCTTGTGGTGGGGCTGCCTGCCCTCTACCTGCCGGGTCCCGCGTCTTGGCCCGAAACCGGCCAGCTGCGGCTCTGACAAATGCCATCTCCTGGGGGCATCCCCCCTGTTCTTCCATCCGTAAGGGGCGACCCCCTTACGGATGGAAGAACAGGGGGATCTTCGCAGTGGGGCGGTCGGGACGGAGGGGTCTGCGCGTTTCCAGCCACTTAGCCCAGTGACCCGCCGCCCGGCCCCAGAGTTCCAAGCTCCATGGAGGCCGGGGGCCTCTTATCACGGGAAGCAGGTGTCTCCCGGGGGTCAAGGGACGGCGTGGGCACTCTCTAGACGAGAGAGGGTGCCCGTGCCCCGAGAGAGCCCCGGGGAGAGCCCGAGGCCTGGCCGCAGAGGCTGCCATTGCCTCCCCCGGGCTCCTACCATGGGGCCTGGCCCTGCTCGCCCGAGGCCCAGGTTCACCGCAGGTGAATGCCTTTTGCGGACGCCAAGGACAGGAGGCCGCCGATTTCCCTCGCAGAGGTGGGGGTTCGAGCTCTGGGGGACTGAGGTCGCAGCGGTCACACTCCATTTTTGGGTGGTTCAGCGGAGACTGGAGGGTTGAAGCGGCTGGGTCCAAGTCTGCCGCCTTGTGGCAGGGTGGGGGCGTTGCAGGCGAAGCAAGGCTCTTAGCCTCCCAGGCGGGGCACAGGCCAGACTCCCCACAGGAGAACCGGTCCGTGGACGAGGGTCCCGCCCGCCCGCCCGCCCGCCCGCCGGGACCCGCTCCACCTGGCGCGGAACCTTGGCCGGCCCCTCTTCCCGGCCCCAGGTCCCTAGTTCTTCCCTGGCACTCTGCCTCTGCGGGGGTGGGAGAGCTGCTGGCAAGTGTGGTCCACGGGAAAACGCACGGTCCTCTGGGTGGCAGGGAGGGCTTCCGTTAACTCTGACACCAGCCCAGGGACCGTGTGAACCTGGCCTGATATCTCAAGGGCGGGGCACGTTGCCCGGAGGGATGCTTGTGGTGGGGGGGCCTGCTTGCGCCTGCGCGGCCCCGCCTCTTGGCCCGAAAACCACCCAGCCGCGGCTCGGACAAAAGCCATCTCCTGGGCGCCTCCCCCCTGTTCTTCCATCCGTAAAGGGGGACCCCTTTACGGATGGAAGAACAGGGGGATCTTCGCAGTGGCGGGGACGGGACGGAGGGGTCTGCGGGTTTGCCGCCACGTAGGCCAGTTGCTCGCACCCCGGCCCCATGCGTGCGAGCTCCATGGAGGAGGTGGGCCGCTTATGGCGGGATGCAGGCGTCCTGCGGGGGTCAAGGGACGGCGTGGGCACTCCCCGGGCGAGAGAGGGCGCCCGGGACCCGAGAGAGCACCCGGGAAAATGCCCAGCCCTGGCCCCCGTGGCTCCAGTGGCCTCCCTAGGCTCCTGCCGTGGGGCCTGGTCCCGCTCACGTGGGCCCAGGTTCTCCGCAGGTGAATGCCTTTTGCGGACACCAAGGACCACAGGCCGCGGACGCCTTCACGGGGAGGGGGGTTCGAGCTCTGTGGGACCCGGGTCCCAGCGGACACAGTCCCTTCTCGCGAAGTCCAGCCCAGACTTGAGAGAGTAGAAGCGTCTCGGTGCACGTTTGCCGCCTCGGGGCAGGGTGGGGCCTTTGGAGCCAAGAAAGACCCTTAGCCCCCCAGGCAGGTCTCAGGCCCGAGTCCCCCCGGGAGACTTGGTCCCTGGGCGTGGGTCCGGCCCGCTCGGCCCCTGCCCACCAGGCGCGGAACCCTGGCGCGCCCCTCATCCAGGCCCCGGGTCCCTAGTTCTTCCCTGGCACTCTGCCTGTGCCGGGGTGGGAGACGCGCTGGCAAGTGTGGTCCACGGGAAAAGGAACGGACCTCTGGGTGGCGGGGAGAGCTTCCAGTTCCACGGACAGGACCCCAGGGACCCTGTGAAGCAGGCCTGATATGTCCAGGGTGGGGCCCGTTGCCCCGAGGGAGGCTTGTGGTGGGGCTGCCTGCCCTCTACCTGCCGGGTCCCGCGTCTTGGCCCGAAACCGGCCAGCTGCGGCTCTGACAAATGCCATCTCCTGGGGGCATCCCCCCTGTTCTTCCATCCGTAAGGGGCGACCCCCTTACGGATGGAAGAACAGGGGGATCTTCGCAGTGGGGCGGTCGGGACGGAGGGGTCTGCGCGTTTCCAGCCACTTAGCCCAGTGACCCGCCGCCCGGCCCCCGAGTTCCAAGCTCCATGGAGGCCGGGGGCCTCTTATCACGGGAAGCAGGTGTCTCCCGGGGGTCAAGGGACGGCGTGGGCACTCTCTAGACGAGAGAGGGTGCCCGTGCCCCGAGAGAGCCCCGGGGAGAGCCCGAGGCCTGGCCGCAGAGGCTGCCATTGCCTCCCCCGGGCTCCTACCATGGGGCCTGGCCCTGCTCGCCCGAGGCCCAGGTTCACCGCAGGTGAATGCCTTTTGCGGACGCCAAGGACAGGAGGCCGCCGATTCCCCTCGCAGAGGTGGGGGTTCGAGCTCTGGGGGACTGAGGTCGCAGCGGTCACACTCCATTTTTGGGTGGTTCAGCGGAGACTGGAGGGTTGAAGCGGCTGGGTCCAAGTCTGCCGCCTTGTGGCAGGGTGGGGGCGTTGCAGGCGAAGCAAGGCTCTTAGCCTCCCAGGCGGGGCACAGGCCAGACTCCCCACAGGAGAACCGGTCCGTGGACGAGGGTCCCGCCCGCCCGCCCGCCCGCCCGCCGGGACCCGCTCCACCTGGCGCGGAACCTTGGCCGGCCCCTCTTCCCGGCCCCAGGTCCCTAGTTCTTCCCTGGCACTCTGCCTCTGCGGGGGTGGGAGAGCTGCTGGCAAGTGTGGTCCACGGGAAAACGCACGGTCCTCTGGGTGGCAGGGAGGGCTTCCGTTAACTCTGACACCAGCCCAGGGACCGTGTGAACCTGGCCTGATATCTCAAGGGCGGGGCACGTTGCCCGGAGGGATGCTTGTGGTGGGGGGGCCTGCTTGCGCCTGCGCGGCCCCGCCTCTTGGCCCGAAAACCACCCAGCCGCGGCTCGGACAAAAGCCATCTCCTGGGCGCCTCCCCCCTGTTCTTCCATCCGTAAAGGGGGACCCCTTTACGGATGGAAGAACAGGGGGATCTTCGCAGTGGCGGGGACGGGACGGAGGGGTCTGCGGGTTTGCCGCCACGTAGGCCAGTTGCTCGCACCCCGGCCCCATGCGTGCGAGCTCCATGGAGGAGGTGGGCCGCTTATGGCGGGATGCAGGCGTCCTGCGGGGGTCAAGGGACGGCGTGGGCACTCCCCGGGCGAGAGAGGGCGCCCGGGACCCGAGAGAGCACCCGGGAAAATGCCCAGCCCTGGCCCCCGTGGCTCCAGTGGCCTCCCTAGGCTCCTGCCGTGGGGCCTGGTCCCGCTCACGTGGGCCCAGGTTCTCCGCAGGTGAATGCCTTTTGCGGACACCAAGGACCACAGGCCGCGGACGCCTTCACGGGGAGGGGGGTTCGAGCTCTGTGGGACCCGGGTCCCAGCGGACACAGTCCCTTCTCGCGAAGTCCAGCCCAGACTTGAGAGAGTAGAAGCGTCTCGGTGCACGTTTGCCGCCTCGGGGCAGGGTGGGGCCTTTTGAGCCAAGAAAGACCCTTAGCCCCCCAGGCAGGTCTCAGGCCCGAGTCCCCCCGGGAGACTTGGTCCCTGGGCGTGGGTCCGGCCCGCTCGGCCCCTGCCCACCAGGCGCGGAACCCTGGCGCGCCCCTCATCCAGGCCCCGGGTCCCTAGTTCTTCCCTGGCACTCTGCCTGTGCCGGGGTGGGAGACGCGCTGGCAAGTGTGGTCCACGGGAAAAGGAACGGACCTCTGGGTGGCGGGGAGAGCTTCCAGTTCCACGGACAGGACCCCAGGGACCCTGTGAAGCAGGCCTGATATGTCCAGGGTGGGGCCCGTTGCCCCGAGGGAGGCTTGTGGTGGGGCTGCCTGCCCTCTACCTGCCGGGTCCCGCGTCTTGGCCCGAAACCGGCCAGCTGCGGCTCTGACAAATGCCATCTCCTGGGGGCATCCCCCCTGTTCTTCCATCCGTAAGGGGCGACCCCCTTACGGATGGAAGAACAGGGGGATCTTCGCAGTGGGGCGGTCGGGACGGAGGGGTCTGCGCGTTTCCAGCCACTTAGCCCAGTGACCCGCCGCCCGGCCCCCGAGTTCCAAGCTCCATGGAGGCCGGGGGCCTCTTATCACGGGAAGCAGGTGTCTCCCGGGGGTCAAGGGACGGCGTGGGCACTCTCTAGACGAGAGAGGGTGCCCGTGCCCCGAGAGAGCCCCGGGGAGAGCCCGAGGCCTGGCCGCAGAGGCTGCCATTGCCTCCCCCGGGCTCCTACCATGGGGCCTGGCCCTGCTCGCCCGAGGCCCAGGTTCACCGCAGGTGAATGCCTTTTGCGGACGCCAAGGACAGGAGGCCGCCGATTCCCCTCGCAGAGGTGGGGGTTCGAGCTCTGGGGGACTGAGGTCGCAGCGGTCACACTCCATTTTTGGGTGGTTCAGCGGAGACTGGAGGGTTGAAGCGGCTGGGTCCAAGTCTGCCGCCTTGTGGCAGGGTGGGGGCGTTGCAGGCGAAGCAAGGCTCTTAGCCTCCCAGGCGGGGCACAGGCCAGACTCCCCACAGGAGAACCGGTCCGTGGACGAGGGTCCCGCCCGCCCGCCCGCCCGCCCGCCCGCCGGGACCCGCTCCACCTGGCGCGGAACCTTGGCCGGCCCCTCTTCCCGGCCCCAGGTCCCTAGTTCTTCCCTGGCACTCTGCCTCTGCGGGGGTGGGAGAGCTGCTGGCAAGTGTGGTCCACGGGAAAACGCACGGTCCTCTGGGTGGCAGGGAGGGCTTCCGTTAACTCTGACACCAGCCCAGGGACCGTGTGAACCTGGCCTGATATCTCAAGGGCGGGGCACGTTGCCCGGAGGGATGCTTGTGGTGGGGGGGCCTGCTTGCGCCTGCGCGGCCCCGCCTCTTGGCCCGAAAACCACCCAGCCGCGGCTCGGACAAAAGCCATCTCCTGGGCGCCTCCCCCCTGTTCTTCCATCCGTAAAGGGGGACCCCTTTACGGATGGAAGAACAGGGGGATCTTCGCAGTGGCGGGGACGGGACGGAGGGGTCTGCGGGTTTGCCGCCACGTAGGCCAGTTGCTCGCACCCCGGCCCCATGCGTGCGAGCTCCATGGAGGAGGTGGGCCGCTTATGGCGGGATGCAGGCGTCCTGCGGGGGTCAAGGGACGGCGTGGGCACTCCCCGAGCGAGAGAGGGCGCCCGGGACCCGAGAGAGCACCCGGGAAAATGCCCAGCCCTGGCCCCCGTGGCTCCAGTGGCCTCCCTAGGCTCCTGCCGTGGGGCCTGGTCCCGCTCACGTGGGCCCAGGTTCTCCGCAGGTGAATGCCTTTTGCGGACACCAAGGACCACAGGCCGCGGACGCCTTCACGGGGAGGGGGGTTCGAGCTCTGTGGGACCCGGGTCCCAGCGGACACAATCCCTTCTCGCGAAGTCCAGCCCAGACTTGAGAGAGTAGAAGCGTCTCGGTGCACGTTTGCCGCCTCGGGGCAGGGTGGGGCCTTTTGAGCCAAGAAAGACCCTTAGCCCCCCAGGCAGGTCTCAGGCCCGAGTCCCCCCGGGAGACTTGGTCCCTGGGCGTGGGTCCGGCCCGCTCGGCCCCTGCCCCCCAGGCGCGGAACCCTGGCGCGCCCCTCATCCAGGCCCCGGGTCCCTAGTTCTTCCCTGGCACTCTGCCTGTGCCGGGGTGGGAGACGCGCTGGCAATTGTGGTCCACGGGAAAAGGAACGGACCTCTGGGTGGCGGGGAGAGCCTCCAGTTCCACGGACAGGACCCCAGGGACCCTGTGAAGCAGGCCTGATATGTCCAGGGTGGGGCCCGTTGCCCCGAGGGAGGCTTGTGGTGGGGCTGCCTGCCCTCTACCTGCCGGGTCCCGCGTCTTGGCCCGAAACCGGCCAGCTGCGGCTCTGACAAATGCCATCTCCTGGGGGCATCCCCCCTGTTCTTCCATCCGTAAGGGGCGACCCCCTTACGGATGGAAGAACAGGGGGATCTTCGCAGTGGGGCGGTCGGGACGGAGGGGTCTGCGCGTTTCCAGCCACTTAGCCCAGTGACCCGCAGCCCGGCCCCCGAGTTCCAAGCTCCATGGAGGCCGGGGGCCTCTTATCACGGGAAGCAGGTGTCTCCCGGGGGTCAAGGGACGGCGTGGGCACTCTCTAGACGAGAGAGGGTGCCCGTGCCCCGAGAGAGCCCCGGGGAGAGCCCGAGGCCTGGCCGCAGAGGCTGCCATTGCCTCCCCCGGGCTCCTACCATGGGGCCTGGCCCTGCTCGCCCGAGGCCCAGGTTCACCGCAGGTGAATGCCTTTTGCGGACGCCAAGGACAGGAGGCCGCCGATTCCCTCGCAGAGGTGGGGGTTCGAGCTCTGGGGGACTGAGGTCGCAGCGGTCACACTCCATTTTTGGGTGGTTCAGCGGAGACTGGAGGGTTGAAGCGGCTGGGTCCAAGTCTGCCGCCTTGTGGCAGGGTGGGGGCGTTGCAGGCGAAGCAAGGCTCTTAGCCTCCCAGGCGGGGCACAGGCCAGACTCCCCACAGGAGAACCGGTCCGTGGACGAGGGTCCCGCCCGCCCGCCCGCCCGCCCGCCCGCCGGGACCCGCTCCACCTGGCGCGGAACCTTGGCCGGCCCCTCTTCCCGGCCCCAGGTCCCTAGTTCTTCCCTGGCACTCTGCCTCTGCGGGGGTGGGAGAGCTGCTGGCAAGTGTGGTCCACGGGAAAACGCACGGTCCTCTGGGTGGCAGGGAGGGCTTCCGTTAACTCTTACACCAGCCCAGGGACCGTGTGAACCTGGCCTGATATCTCAAGGGCGGGGCACGTTGCCCGGAGGGATGCTTGTGGTGGGGGGGCCTGCTTGCGCCTGCGCGGCCCCGCCTCTTGGCCCGAAAACCACCCAGCCGCGGCTCGGACAAAAGCCATCTCCTGGGCGCCTCCCCCCTGTTCTTCCATCCGTAAAGGGGGACCCCTTTACGGATGGAAGAACAGGGGGATCTTCGCAGTGGCGGGGACGGGACGGAGGGGTCTGCGGGTTTGCCGCCACGTAGGCCAGTTGCTCGCACCCCGGCCCCATGCGTGCGAGCTCCATGGAGGAGGTGGGCCGCTTATGGCGGGATGCAGGCGTCCTGCGGGGGTCAAGGGACGGCGTGGGCACTCCCCGAGCGAGAGAGGGCGCCCGGGACCCGAGAGAGCACCCGGGAAAATGCCCAGCCCTGGCCCCCGTGGCTCCAGTGGCCTCCCTAGGCTCCTGCCGTGGGGCCTGGTCCCGCTCACGTGGGCCCAGGTTCTCCGCAGGTGAATGCCTTTTGCGGACACCAAGGACCACAGGCCGCGGACGCCTTCACGGGGAGGGGGGTTCGAGCTCTGTGGGACCCGGGTCCCAGCGGACACAATCCCTTCTCGCGAAGTCCAGCCCAGACTTGAGAGAGTAGAAGCGTCTCGGTGCACGTTTGCCGCCTCGGGGCAGGGTGGGGCCTTTTGAGCCAAGAAAGACCCTTAGCCCCCCAGGCAGGTCTCAGGCCCGAGTCCCCCCGGGAGACTTGGTCCCTGGGCGTGGGTCCGGCCCGCTCGGCCCCTGCCCCCCAGGCGCGGAACCCTGGCGCGCCCCTCATCCAGGCCCCGGGTCCCTAGTTCTTCCCTGGCACTCTGCCTGTGCCGGGGTGGGAGACGCGCTGGCAAGTGTGGTCCACGGGAAAAGGAACGGACCTCTGGGTGGCGGGGAGAGCCTCCAGTTCCACGGACAGGACCCCAGGGACCCTGTGAAGCAGGCCTGATATGTCCAGGGTGGGGCCCGTTGCCCCGAGGGAGGCTTGTGGTGGGGCTGCCTGCCCTCTACCTGCCGGGTCCCGCGTCTTGGCCCGAAACCGGCCAGCTGCGGCTCTGACAAATGCCATCTCCTGGGGGCATCCCCCCTGTTCTTCCATCCGTAAGGGGCGACCCCCTTACGGATGGAAGAACAGGGGGATCTTCGCAGTGGGGCGGTCGGGACGGAGGGGTCTGCGCGTTTCCAGCCACTTAGCCCAGTGACCCGCAGCCCGGCCCCCGAGTTCCAAGCTCCATGGAGGCCGGGGGCCTCTTATCACGGGAAGCAGGTGTCTCCCGGGGGTCAAGGGACGGCGTGGGCACTCTCTAGACGAGAGAGGGTGCCCGTGCCCCGAGAGAGCCCCGGGGAGAGCCCGAGGCCTGGCCGCAGAGGCTGCCATTGCCTCCCCCGGGCTCCTACCATGGGGCCTGGCCCTGCTCGCCCGAGGCCCAGGTTCACCGCAGGTGAATGCCTTTTGCGGACGCCAAGGACAGGAGGCCGCCGATTCCCCTCGCAGAGGTGGGGGTTCGAGCTCTGGGGGACTGAGGTCGCAGCGGTCACACTCCATTTTTGGGTGGTTCAGCGGAGACTGGAGGGTTGAAGCGGCTGGGTCCAAGTCTGCCGCCTTGTGGCAGGGTGGGGGCGTTGCAGGCGAAGCAAGGCTCTTAGCCTCCCAGGCGGGGCACAGGCCAGACTCCCCACAGGAGAACCGGTCCGTGGACGAGGGTCCCGCCCGCCCGCCCGCCCGCCCGCCGGGACCCGCTCCACCTGGCGCGGAACCTTGGCCGGCCCCTCTTCCCGGCCCCAGGTCCCTAGTTCTTCCCTGGCACTCTGCCTCTGCGGGGGTGGGAGAGCTGCTGGCAAGTGTGGTCCACGGGAAAACGCACGGTCCTCTGGGTGGCAGGGAGGGCTTCCGTTAACTCTGACACCAGCCCAGGGACCGTGTGAACCTGGCCTGATATCTCAAGGGCGGGGCACGTTGCCCGGAGGGATGCTTGTGGTGGGGGGGCCTGCTTGCGCCTGCGCGGCCCCGCCTCTTGGCCCGAAAACCACCCAGCCGCGGCTCGGACAAAAGCCATCTCCTGGGCGCCTCCCCCCTGTTCTTCCATCCGTAAAGGGGGACCCCTTTACGGATGGAAGAACAGGGGGATCTTCGCAGTGGCGGGGACGGGACGGAGGGGTCTGCGGGTTTGCCGCCACGTAGGCCAGTTGCTCGCACCCCGGCCCCATGCGTGCGAGCTCCATGGAGGAGGTGGGCCGCTTATGGCGGGATGCAGGCGTCCTGCGGGGGTCAAGGGACGGCGTGGGCACTCCCCGGGCGAGAGAGGGCGCCCGGGACCCGAGAGAGCACCCGGGAAAATGCCCAGCCCTGGCCCCCGTGGCTCCAGTGGCCTCCCTAGGCTCCTGCCGTGGGGCCTGGTCCCGCTCACGTGGGCCCAGGTTCTCCGCAGGTGAATGCCTTTTGCGGACACCAAGGACCACAGGCCGCGGACGCCTTCACGGGGAGGGGGGTTCGAGCTCTGTGGGACCCGGGTCCCAGCGGACACAATCCCTTCTCGCGAAGTCCAGCCCAGACTTGAGAGAGTAGAAGCGTCTCGGTGCACGTTTGCCGCCTCGGGGCAGGGTGGGGCCTTTTGAGCCAAGAAAGACCCTTAGCCCCCCAGGCAGGTCTCAGGCCCGAGTCCCCCCGGGAGACTTGGTCCCTGGGCGTGGGTCCGGCCCGCTCGGCCCCTGCCCCCCAGGCGCGGAACCCTGGCGCGCCCCTCATCCAGGCCCCGGGTCCCTAGTTCTTCCCTGGCACTCTGCCTGTGCCGGGGTGGGAGACGCGCTGGCAAGTGTGGTCCACGGGAAAAGGAACGGACCTCTGGGTGGCGGGGAGAGCCTCCAGTTCCACGGACAGGACCCCAGGGACCCTGTGAAGCAGGCCTGATATGTCCAGGGTGGGGCCCGTTGCCCCGAGGGAGGCTTGTGGTGGGGCTGCCTGCCCTCTACCTGCCGGGTCCCGCGTCTTGGCCCGAAACCGGCCAGCTGCGGCTCTGACAAATGCCATCTCCTGGGGGCATCCCCCCTGTTCTTCCATCCGTAAGGGGCGACCCCCTTACGGATGGAAGAACAGGGGGATCTTCGCAGTGGGGCGGTCGGGACGGAGGGGTCTGCGCGTTTCCAGCCACTTAGCCCAGTGACCCGCAGCCCGGCCCCCGAGTTCCAAGCTCCATGGAGGCCGGGGGCCTCTTATCACGGGAAGCAGGTGTCTCCCGGGGGTCAAGGGACGGCGTGGGCACTCTCTAGACGAGAGAGGGTGCCCGTGCCCCGAGAGAGCCCCGGGGAGAGCCCGAGGCCTGGCCGCAGAGGCTGCCATTGCCTCCCCCGGGCTCCTACCATGGGGCCTGGCCCTGCTCGCCCGAGGCCCAGGTTCACCGCAGGTGAATGCCTTTTGCGGACGCCAAGGACAGGAGGCCGCCGATTCCCTCACAGAGGTGGGGGTTCGAGCTCTGGGGGACTGAGGTCGCAGCGGTCACACTCCATTTTTGGGTGGTTCAGCGGAGACTGGAGGGTTGAAGCGGCTGGGTCCAAGTCTGCCGCCTTGTGGCAGGGTGGGGGCGTTGCAGGCGAAGCAAGGCTCTTAGCCTCCCAGGCGGGGCACAGGCCAGACTCCCCACAGGAGAACCGGTCCGTGGACGAGGGTCCCGCCCGCCCGCCCGCCCGCCCGCCCGCCGGGACCCGCTCCACCTGGCGCGGAACCTTGGCCGGCCCCTCTTCCCGGCCCCAGGTCCCTAGTTCTTCCCTGGCACTCTGCCTCTGCGGGGGTGGGAGAGCTGCTGGCAAGTGTGGTCCACGGGAAAACGCACGGTCCTCTGGGTGGCAGGGAGGGCTTCCGTTAACTCTGACACCAGCCCAGGGACCGTGTGAACCTGGCCTGATATCTCAAGGGCGGGGCACGTTGCCCGGAGGGATGCTTGTGGTGGGGGGGCCTGCTTGCGCCTGCGCGGCCCCGCCTCTTGGCCCGAAAACCACCCAGCCGCGGCTCGGACAAAAGCCATCTCCTGGGCGCCTCCCCCCTGTTCTTCCATCCGTAAAGGGGGACCCCTTTACGGATGGAAGAACAGGGGGATCTTCGCAGTGGCGGGGACGGGACGGAGGGGTCTGCGGGTTTGCCGCCACGTAGGCCAGTTGCTCGCACCCCGGCCCCATGCGTGCGAGCTCCATGGAGGAGGTGGGCCGCTTATGGCGGGATGCAGGCGTCCTGCGGGGGTCAAGGGACGGCGTGGGCACTCCCCGGGCGAGAGAGGGCGCCCGGGACCCGAGAGAGCACCCGGGAAAATGCCCAGCCCTGGCCCCCGTGGCTCCAGTGGCCTCCCTAGGCTCCTGCCGTGGGGCCTGGTCCCGCTCACGTGGGCCCAGGTTCTCCGCAGGTGAATGCCTTTTGCGGACACCAAGGACCACAGGCCGCGGACGCCTTCACGGGGAGGGGGGTTCGAGCTCTGTGGGACCCGGGTCCCAGCGGACACAATCCCTTCTCGCGAAGTCCAGCCCAGACTTGAGAGAGTAGAAGCGTCTCGGTGCACGTTTGCCGCCTCGGGGCAGGGTGGGGCCTTTTGAGCCAAGAAAGACCCTTAGCCCCCCAGGCAGGTCTCAGGCCCGAGTCCCCCCGGGAGACTTGGTCCCTGGGCGTGGGTCCGGCCCGCTCGGCCCCTGCCCCCCAGGCGCGGAACCCTGGCGCGCCCCTCATCCAGGCCCCGGGTCCCTAGTTCTTCCCTGGCACTCTGCCTGTGCCGGGGTGGGAGACGCGCTGGCAAGTGTGGTCCACGGGAAAAGGAACGGACCTCTGGGTGGCGGGGAGAGCCTCCAGTTCCACGGACAGGACCCCAGGGACCCTGTGAAGCAGGCCTGATATGTCCAGGGTGGGGCCCGTTGCCCCGAGGGAGGCTTGTGGTGGGGCTGCCTGCCCTCTACCTGCCGGGTCCCGCGTCTTGGCCCGAAACCGGCCAGCTGCGGCTCTGACAAATGCCATCTCCTGGGGGCATCCCCCCTGTTCTTCCATCCGTAAGGGGCGACCCCCTTACGGATGGAAGAACAGGGGGATCTTCGCAGTGGGGCGGTCGGGACGGAGGGGTCTGCGCGTTTCCAGCCACTTAGCCCAGTGACCCGCAGCCCGGCCCCCGAGTTCCAAGCTCCATGGAGGCCGGGGGCCTCTTATCACGGGAAGCAGGTGTCTCCCGGGGGTCAAGGGACGGCGTGGGCACTCTCTAGACGAGAGAGGGTGCCCGTGCCCCGAGAGAGCCCCGGGGAGAGCCCGAGGCCTGGCCGCAGAGGCTGCCATTGCCTCCCCCGGGCTCCTACCATGGGGCCTGGCCCTGCTCGCCCGAGGCCCAGGTTCACCGCAGGTGAATGCCTTTTGCGGACGCCAAGGACAGGAGGCCGCCGATTCCCTCACAGAGGTGGGGGTTCGAGCTCTGGGGGACTGAGGTCGCAGCGGTCACACTCCATTTTTGGGTGGTTCAGCGGAGACTGGAGGGTTGAAGCGGCTGGGTCCAAGTCTGCCGCCTTGTGGCAGGGTGGGGGCGTTGCAGGCGAAGCAAGGCTCTTAGCCTCCCAGGCGGGGCACAGGCCAGACTCCCCACAGGAGAACCGGTCCGTGGACGAGGGTCCCGCCCGCCCGCCCGCCCGCCCGCCCGCCGGGACCCGCTCCACCTGGCGCGGAACCTTGGCCGGCCCCTCTTCCCGGCCCCAGGTCCCTAGTTCTTCCCTGGCACTCTGCCTCTGCGGGGGTGGGAGAGCTGCTGGCAAGTGTGGTCCACGGGAAAACGCACGGTCCTCTGGGTGGCAGGGAGGGCTTCCGTTAACTCTGACACCAGCCCAGGGACCGTGTGAACCTGGCCTGATATCTCAAGGGCGGGGCACGTTGCCCGGAGGGATGCTTGTGGTGGGGGGGCCTGCTTGCGCCTGCGCGGCCCCGCCTCTTGGCCCGAAAACCACCCAGCCGCGGCTCGGACAAAAGCCATCTCCTGGGCGCCTCCCCCCTGTTCTTCCATCCGTAAAGGGGGACCCCTTTACGGATGGAAGAACAGGGGGATCTTCGCAGTGGCGGGGACGGGACGGAGGGGTCTGCGGGTTTGCCGCCACGTAGGCCAGTTGCTCGCACCCCGGCCCCATGCGTGCGAGCTCCATGGAGGAGGTGGGCCGCTTATGGCGGGATGCAGGCGTCCTGCGGGGGTCAAGGGACGGCGTGGGCACTCCCCGGGCGAGAGAGGGCGCCCGGGACCCGAGAGAGCACCCGGGAAAATGCCCAGCCCTGGCCCCCGTGGCTCCAGTGGCCTCCCTAGGCTCCTGCCGTGGGGCCTGGTCCCGCTCACGTGGGCCCAGGTTCTCCGCAGGTGAATGCCTTTTGCGGACACCAAGGACCACAGGCCGCGGACGCCTTCACGGGGAGGGGGGTTCGAGCTCTGTGGGACCCGGGTCCCAGCGGACACAGTCCCTTCTCGCGAAGTCCAGCCCAGACTTGAGAGAGTAGAAGCGTCTCGGTGCACGTTTGCCGCCTCGGGGCAGGGTGGGGCCTTTTGAGCCAAGAAAGACCCTTAGCCCCCCAGGCAGGTCTCAGGCCCGAGTCCCCCCGGGAGACTTGGTCCCTGGGCGTGGGTCCGGCCCGCTCGGCCCCTGCCCACCAGGCGCGGAACCCTGGCGCGCCCCTCATCCAGGCCCCGGGTCCCTAGTTCTTCCCTGGCACTCTGCCTGTGCCGGGGTGGGAGACGCGCTGGCAAGTGTGGTCCACGGGAAAAGGAACGGACCTCTGGGTGGCGGGGAGAGCTTCCAGTTCCACGGACAGGACCCCAGGGACCCTGTGAAGCAGGCCTGATATGTCCAGGGTGGGGCCCGTTGCCCCGAGGGAGGCTTGTGGTGGGGCTGCCTGCCCTCTACCTGCCGGGTCCCGCGTCTTGGCCCGAAACCGGCCAGCTGCGGCTCTGACAAATGCCATCTCCTGGGGGCATCCCCCCTGTTCTTCCATCCGTAAGGGGCGACCCCCTTACGGATGGAAGAACAGGGGGATCTTCGCAGTGGGGCGGTCGGGACGGAGGGGTCTGCGCGTTTCCAGCCACTTAGCCCAGTGACCCGCCGCCCGGCCCCAGAGTTCCAAGCTCCATGGAGGCCGGGGGCCTCTTATCACGGGAAGCAGGTGTCTCCCGGGGGTCAAGGGACGGCGTGGGCACTCTCTAGACGAGAGAGGGTGCCCGTGCCCCGAGAGAGCCCCGGGGAGAGCCCGAGGCCTGGCCGCAGAGGCTGCCATTGCCTCCCCCGGGCTCCTACCATGGGGCCTGGCCCTGCTCGCCCGAGGCCCAGGTTCACCGCAGGTGAATGCCTTTTGCGGACGCCAAGGACAGGAGGCCGCCGATTTCCCTCGCAGAGGTGGGGGTTCGAGCTCTGGGGGACTGAGGTCGCAGCGGTCACACTCCATTTTTGGGTGGTTCAGCGGAGACTGGAGGGTTGAAGCGGCTGGGTCCAAGTCTGCCGCCTTGTGGCAGGGTGGGGGCGTTGCAGGCGAAGCAAGGCTCTTAGCCTCCCAGGCGGGGCACAGGCCAGACTCCCCACAGGAGAACCGGTCCGTGGACGAGGGTCCCGCCCGCCCGCCCGCCCGCCCGCCGGGACCCGCTCCACCTGGCGCGGAACCTTGGCCGGCCCCTCTTCCCGGCCCCAGGTCCCTAGTTCTTCCCTGGCACTCTGCCTCTGCGGGGGTGGGAGAGCTGCTGGCAAGTGTGGTCCACGGGAAAACGCACGGTCCTCTGGGTGGCAGGGAGGGCTTCCGTTAACTCTGACACCAGCCCAGGGACCGTGTGAACCTGGCCTGATATCTCAAGGGCGGGGCACGTTGCCCGGAGGGATGCTTGTGGTGGGGGGGCCTGCTTGCGCCTGCGCGGCCCCGCCTCTTGGCCCGAAAACCACCCAGCCGCGGCTCGGACAAAAGCCATCTCCTGGGCGCCTCCCCCCTGTTCTTCCATCCGTAAAGGGGGACCCCTTTACGGATGGAAGAACAGGGGGATCTTCGCAGTGGCGGGGACGGGACGGAGGGGTCTGCGGGTTTGCCGCCACGTAGGCCAGTTGCTCGCACCCCGGCCCCATGCGTGCGAGCTCCATGGAGGAGGTGGGCCGCTTATGGCGGGATGCAGGCGTCCTGCGGGGGTCAAGGGACGGCGTGGGCACTCCCCGGGCGAGAGAGGGCGCCCGGGACCCGAGAGAGCACCCGGGAAAATGCCCAGCCCTGGCCCCCGTGGCTCCAGTGGCCTCCCTAGGCTCCTGCCGTGGGGCCTGGTCCCGCTCACGTGGGCCCAGGTTCTCCGCAGGTGAATGCCTTTTGCGGACACCAAGGACCACAGGCCGCGGACGCCTTCACGGGGAGGGGGGTTCGAGCTCTGTGGGACCCGGGTCCCAGCGGACACAGTCCCTTCTCGCGAAGTCCAGCCCAGACTTGAGAGAGTAGAAGCGTCTCGGTGCACGTTTGCCGCCTCGGGGCAGGGTGGGGCCTTTTGAGCCAAGAAAGACCCTTAGCCCCCCAGGCAGGTCTCAGGCCCGAGTCCCCCCGGGAGACTTGGTCCCTGGGCGTGGGTCCGGCCCGCTCGGCCCCTGCCCACCAGGCGCGGAACCCTGGCGCGCCCCTCATCCAGGCCCCGGGTCCCTAGTTCTTCCCTGGCACTCTGCCTGTGCCGGGGTGGGAGACGCGCTGGCAAGTGTGGTCCACGGGAAAAGGAACGGACCTCTGGGTGGCGGGGAGAGCTTCCAGTTCCACGGACAGGACCCCAGGGACCCTGTGAAGCAGGCCTGATATGTCCAGGGTGGGGCCCGTTGCCCCGAGGGAGGCTTGTGGTGGGGCTGCCTGCCCTCTACCTGCCGGGTCCCGCGTCTTGGCCCGAAACCGGCCAGCTGCGGCTCTGACAAATGCCATCTCCTGGGGGCATCCCCCCTGTTCTTCCATCCGTAAGGGGCGACCCCCTTACGGATGGAAGAACAGGGGGATCTTCGCAGTGGGGCGGTCGGGACGGAGGGGTCTGCGCGTTTCCAGCCACTTAGCCCAGTGACCCGCCGCCCGGCCCCCCGAGTTCCAAGCTCCATGGAGGCCGGGGGCCTCTTATCACGGGAAGCAGGTGTCTCCCGGGGGTCAAGGGACGGCGTGGGCACTCTCTAGACGAGAGAGGGTGCCCGTGCCCCGAGAGAGCCCCGGGGAGAGCCCGAGGCCTGGCCGCAGAGGCTGCCATTGCCTCCCCCGGGCTCCTACCATGGGGCCTGGCCCTGCTCGCCCGAGGCCCAGGTTCACCGCAGGTGAATGCCTTTTGCGGACGCCAAGGACAGGAGGCCGCCGATTCCCCTCGCAGAGGTGGGGGTTCGAGCTCTGGGGGACTGAGGTCGCAGCGGTCACACTCCATTTTTGGGTGGTTCAGCGGAGACTGGAGGGTTGAAGCGGCTGGGTCCAAGTCTGCCGCCTTGTGGCAGGGTGGGGGCGTTGCAGGCGAAGCAAGGCTCTTAGCCTCCCAGGCGGGGCACAGGCCAGACTCCCCACAGGAGAACCGGTCCGTGGACGAGGGTCCCGCCCGCCCGCCCGCCCCGCCCGCCGGGACCCGCTCCACCTGGCGCGGAACCTTGGCCGGCCCCTCTTCCCGGCCCCAGGTCCCTAGTTCTTCCCTGGCACTCTGCCTCTGCGGGGGTGGGAGAGCTGCTGGCAAGTGTGGTCCACGGGAAAACGCACGGTCCTCTGGGTGGCAGGGAGGGCTTCCGTTAACTCTGACACCAGCCCAGGGACCGTGTGAACCTGGCCTGATATCTCAAGGGCGGGGCACGTTGCCCGGAGGGATGCTTGTGGTGGGGGGGCCTGCTTGCGCCTGCGCGGCCCCGCCTCTTGGCCCGAAAACCACCCAGCCGCGGCTCGGACAAAAGCCATCTCCTGGGCGCCTCCCCCCTGTTCTTCCATCCGTAAAGGGGGACCCCTTTACGGATGGAAGAACAGGGGGATCTTCGCAGTGGCGGGGACGGGACGGAGGGGTCTGCGGGTTTGCCGCCACGTAGGCCAGTTGCTCGCACCCCGGCCCCATGCGTGCGAGCTCCATGGAGGAGGTGGGCCGCTTATGGCGGGATGCAGGCGTCCTGCGGGGGTCAAGGGACGGCGTGGGCACTCCCCGGGCGAGAGAGGGCGCCCGGGACCCGAGAGAGCACCCGGGAAAATGCCCAGCCCTGGCCCCCGTGGCTCCAGTGGCCTCCCTAGGCTCCTGCCGTGGGGCCTGGTCCCGCTCACGTGGGCCCAGGTTCTCCGCAGGTGAATGCCTTTTGCGGACACCAAGGACCACAGGCCGCGGACGCCTTCACGGGGAGGGGGGTTCGAGCTCTGTGGGACCCGGGTCCCAGCGGACACAGTCCCTTCTCGCGAAGTCCAGCCCAGACTTGAGAGAGTAGAAGCGTCTCGGTGCACGTTTGCCGCCTCGGGGCAGGGTGGGGCCTTTTGAGCCAAGAAAGACCCTTAGCCCCCCAGGCAGGTCTCAGGCCCGAGTCCCCCCGGGAGACTTGGTCCCTGGGCGTGGGTCCGGCCCGCTCGGCCCCTGCCCACCAGGCGCGGAACCCTGGCGCGCCCCTCATCCAGGCCCCGGGTCCCTAGTTCTTCCCTGGCACTCTGCCTGTGCCGGGGTGGGAGACGCGCTGGCAAGTGTGGTCCACGGGAAAAGGAACGGACCTCTGGGTGGCGGGGAGAGCTTCCAGTTCCACGGACAGGACCCCAGGGACCCTGTGAAGCAGGCCTGATATGTCCAGGGTGGGGCCCGTTGCCCCGAGGGAGGCTTGTGGTGGGGCTGCCTGCCCTCTACCTGCCGGGTCCCGCGTCTTGGCCCGAAACCGGCCAGCTGCGGCTCTGACAAATGCCATCTCCTGGGGGCATCCCCCCTGTTCTTCCATCCGTAAGGGGCGACCCCCTTACGGATGGAAGAACAGGGGGATCTTCGCAGTGGGGCGGTCGGGACGGAGGGGTCTGCGCGTTTCCAGCCACTTAGCCCAGTGACCCGCCGCCCGGCCCCAGAGTTCCAAGCTCCATGGAGGCCGGGGGCCTCTTATCACGGGAAGCAGGTGTCTCCCGGGGGTCAAGGGACGGCGTGGGCACTCTCTAGACGAGAGAGGGTGCCCGTGCCCCGAGAGAGCCCCGGGGAGAGCCCGAGGCCTGGCCGCAGAGGCTGCCATTGCCTCCCCCGGGCTCCTACCATGGGGCCTGGCCCTGCTCGCCCGAGGCCCAGGTTCACCGCAGGTGAATGCCTTTTGCGGACGCCAAGGACAGGAGGCCGCCGATTCCCCTCGCAGAGGTGGGGGTTCGAGCTCTGGGGGACTGAGGTCGCAGCGGTCACACTCCATTTTTGGGTGGTTCAGCGGAGACTGGAGGGTTGAAGCGGCTGGGTCCAAGTCTGCCGCCTTGTGGCAGGGTGGGGGCGTTGCAGGCGAAGCAAGGCTCTTAGCCTCCCAGGCGGGGCACAGGCCAGACTCCCCACAGGAGAACCGGTCCGTGGACGAGGGTCCCGCCCGCCCGCCCGCACCGCCCGCCCGCCGGGACCCGCTCCACCTGGCGCGGAACCTTGGCCGGCCCCTCTTCCCGGCCCCAGGTCCCTAGTTCTTCCCTGGCACTCTGCCTCTGCGGGGGTGGGAGAGCTGCTGGCAAGTGTGGTCCACGGGAAAACGCACGGTCCTCTGGGTGGCAGGGAGGGCTTCCGTTAACTCTGACACCAGCCCAGGGACCGTGTGAACCTGGCCTGATATCTCAAGGGCGGGGCACGTTGCCCGGAGGGATGCTTGTGGTGGGGGGGCCTGCTTGCGCCTGCGCGGCCCCGCCTCTTGGCCCGAAAACCACCCAGCCGCGGCTCGGACAAAAGCCATCTCCTGGGCGCCTCCCCCCTGTTCTTCCATCCGTAAAGGGGGACCCCTTTACGGATGGAAGAACAGGGGGATCTTCGCAGTGGCGGGGACGGGACGGAGGGGTCTGCGGGTTTGCCGCCACGTAGGCCAGTTGCTCGCACCCCGGCCCCATGCGTGCGAGCTCCATGGAGGAGGTGGGCCGCTTATGGCGGGATGCAGGCGTCCTGCGGGGGGTCAAGGGACGGCGTGGGCACTCCCCGGGCGAGAGAGGGCGCCCGGGACCCGAGAGAGCACCCGGGAAAATGCCCAGCCCTGGCCCCCGTGGCTCCAGTGGCCTCCCTAGGCTCCTGCCGTGGGGCCTGGTCCCGCTCACGTGGGCCCAGGTTCTCCGCAGGTGAATGCCTTTTGCGGACACCAAGGACCACAGGCCGCGGACGCCTTCACGGGGAGGGGGGTTCGAGCTCTGTGGGACCCGGGTCCCAGCGGACACAGTCCCTTCTCGCGAAGTCCAGCCCAGACTTGAGAGAGTAGAAGCGTCTCGGTGCACGTTTGCCGCCTCGGGGCAGGGTGGGGCCTTTTGAGCCAAGAAAGACCCTTAGCCCCCCAGGCAGGTCTCAGGCCCGAGTCCCCCCGGGAGACTTGGTCCCTGGGCGTGGGTCCGGCCCGCTCGGCCCCTGCCCACCAGGCGCGGAACCCTGGCGCGCCCCTCATCCAGGCCCCGGGTCCCTAGTTCTTCCCTGGCACTCTGCCTGTGCCGGGGTGGGAGACGCGCTGGCAAGTGTGGTCCACGGGAAAAGGAACGGACCTCTGGGTGGCGGGGAGAGCTTCCAGTTCCACGGACAGGACCCCAGGGACCCTGTGAAGCAGGCCTGATATGTCCAGGGTGGGGCCCGTTGCCCCGAGGGAGGCTTGTGGTGGGGCTGCCTGCCCTCTACCTGCCGGGTCCCGCGTCTTGGCCCGAAACCGGCCAGCTGCGGCTCTGACAAATGCCATCTCCTGGGGGCATCCCCCCTGTTCTTCCATCCGTAAGGGGCGACCCCCTTACGGATGGAAGAACAGGGGGATCTTCGCAGTGGGGCGGTCGGGACGGAGGGGTCTGCGCGTTTCCAGCCACTTAGCCCAGTGACCCGCCGCCCGGCCCCCAGAGTTCCAAGCTCCATGGAGGCCGGGGGCCTCTTATCACGGGAAGCAGGTGTCTCCCGGGGGTCAAGGGACGGCGTGGGCACTCTCTAGACGAGAGAGGGTGCCCGTGCCCCGAGAGAGCCCCGGGGAGAGCCCGAGGCCTGGCCGCAGAGGCTGCCATTGCCTCCCCCGGGCTCCTACCATGGGGCCTGGCCCTGCTCGCCCGAGGCCCAGGTTCACCGCAGGTGAATGCCTTTTGCGGACGCCAAGGACAGGAGGCCGCCGATTCCCTCGCAGAGGTGGGGGTTCGAGCTCTGGGGACTGAGGTCGCAGCGGTCACACTCCATTTTTGGGTGGTTCAGCGGAGACTGGAGGGTTGAAGCGGCTGGGTCCAAGTCTGCCGCCTTGTGGCAGGGTGGGGGCGTTGCAGGCGAAGCAAGGCTCTTAGCCTCCCAGGCGGGGCACAGGCCAGACTCCCCACAGGAGAACCGGTCCGTGGACGAGGGTCCCGCCCGCCCGCCCGCCCGCCGCCCGCCGGGACCCGCTCCACCTGGCGCGGAACCTTGGCCGGCCCCTCTTCCCGGCCCCAGGTCCCTAGTTCTTCCCTGGCACTCTGCCTCTGCGGGGGTGGGAGAGCTGCTGGCAAGTGTGGTCCACGGGAAAACGCACGGTCCTCTGGGTGGCAGGGAGGGCTTCCGTTAACTCTGACACCAGCCCAGGGACCGTGTGAACCTGGCCTGATATCTCAAGGGCGGGGCACGTTGCCCGGAGGGATGCTTGTGGTGGGGGGGCCTGCTTGCGCCTGCGCGGCCCCGCCTCTTGGCCCGAAAACCACCCAGCCGCGGCTGGGACAAAAGCCATCTCCTGGGCGCCTCCCCCCTGTTCTTCCATCCGTAAAGGGGGACCCCTTTACGGATGGAAGAACAGGGGGATCTTCGCAGTGGCGGGGACGGGACGGAGGGGTCTGCGGGTTTGCCGCCACGTAGGCCAGTTGCTCGCACCCCGGCCCCATGCGTGCGAGCTCCATGGAGGAGGTGGGCCGCTTATGGCGGGATGCAGGCGTCCTGCGGGGGTCAAGGGACGGCGTGGGCACTCCCCGGGCGAGAGAGGGCGCCCGGGACCCGAGAGAGCACCCGGGAAAATGCCCAGCCCTGGCCCCCGTGGCTCCAGTGGCCTCCCTAGGCTCCTGCCGTGGGGCCTGGTCCCGCTCACGTGGGCCCAGGTTCTCCGCAGGTGAATGCCTTTTGCGGACACCAAGGACCACAGGCCGCGGACGCCTTCACGGGGAGGGGGGTTCGAGCTCTGTGGGACCCGGGTCCCAGCGGACACAGTCCCTTCTCGCGAAGTCCAGCCCAGACTTGAGAGAGTAGAAGCGTCTCGGTGCACGTTTGCCGCCTCGGGGCAGGGTGGGGCCTTTTGAGCCAAGAAAGACCCTTAGCCCCCCAGGCAGGTCTCAGGCCCGAGTCCCCCCGGGAGACTTGGTCCCTGGGCGTGGGTCCGGCCCGCTCGGCCCCTGCCCCCCAGGCGCGGAACCCTGGCGCGCCCCTCATCCAGGCCCCGGGTCCCTAGTTCTTCCCTGGCACTCTGCCTGTGCCGGGGTGGGAGACGCGCTGGCAAGTGTGGTCCACGGGAAAAGGAACGGACCTCTGGGTGGCGGGGAGAGCTTCCAGTTCCACGGACAGGACCCCAGGGACCCTGTGAAGCAGGCCTGATATGTCCAGGGTGGGGCCCGTTGCCCCGAGGGAGGCTTGTGGTGGGGCTGCCTGCCCTCTACCTGCCGGGTCCCGCGTCTTGGCCCGAAACCGGCCAGCTGCGGCTCTGACAAATGCCATCTCCTGGGGGCATCCCCCCTGTTCTTCCATCCGTAAGGGGCGACCCCCTTACGGATGGAAGAACAGGGGGATCTTCGCAGTGGGGCGGTCGGGACGGAGGGGTCTGCGCGTTTCCAGCCACTTAGCCCAGTGACCCGCCGCCCGGCCCCAGAGTTCCAAGCTCCATGGAGGCCGGGGGCCTCTTATCACGGGAAGCAGGTGTCTCCCGGGGGTCAAGGGACGGCGTGGGCACTCTCTAGACGAGAGAGGGTGCCCGTGCCCCGAGAGAGCCCCGGGGAGAGCCCGAGGCCTGGCCGCAGAGGCTGCCATTGCCTCCCCCGGGCTCCTACCATGGGGCCTGGCCCTGCTCGCCCGAGGCCCAGGTTCACCGCAGGTGAATGCCTTTTGCGGACGCCAAGGACAGGAGGCCGCCGATTCCCTCGCAGAGGTGGGGGTTCGAGCTCTGGGGGACTGAGGTCGCAGCGGTCACACTCCATTTTTGGGTGGTTCAGCGGAGACTGGAGGGTTGAAGCGGCTGGGTCCAAGTCTGCCGCCTTGTGGCAGGGTGGGGGCGTTGCAGGCGAAGCAAGGCTCTTAGCCTCCCAGGCGGGGCACAGGCCAGACTCCCCACAGGAGAACCGGTCCGTGGACGAGGGTCCCGCCCGCCCGCCCGCCCGCCCGCCCGCCGGGACCCGCTCCACCTGGCGCGGAACCTTGGCCGGCCCCTCTTCCCGGCCCCAGGTCCCTAGTTCTTCCCTGGCACTCTGCCTCTGCGGGGGTGGGAGAGCTGCTGGCAAGTGTGGTCCACGGGAAAACGCACGGTCCTCTGGGTGGCAGGGAGGGCTTCCGTTAACTCTGACACCAGCCCAGGGACCGTGTGAACCTGGCCTGATATCTCAAGGGCGGGGCACGTTGCCCGGAGGGATGCTTGTGGTGGGGGGGCCTGCTTGCGCCTGCGCGGCCCCGCCTCTTGGCCCGAAAACCACCCAGCCGCGGCTCGGACAAAAGCCATCTCCTGGGCGCCTCCCCCCTGTTCTTCCATCCGTAAAGGGGGACCCCTTTACGGATGGAAGAACAGGGGGATCTTCGCAGTGGCGGGGACGGGACGGAGGGGTCTGCGGGTTTGCCGCCACGTAGGCCAGTTGCTCGCACCCCGGCCCCATGCGTGCGAGCTCCATGGAGGAGGTGGGCCGCTTATGGCGGGATGCAGGCGTCCTGCGGGGGTCAAGGGACGGCGTGGGCACTCCCCGGGCGAGAGAGGGCGCCCGGGACCCGAGAGAGCACCCGGGAAAATGCCCAGCCCTGGCCCCCGTGGCTCCAGTGGCCTCCCTAGGCTCCTGCCGTGGGGCCTGGTCCCGCTCACGTGGGCCCAGGTTCTCCGCAGGTGAATGCCTTTTGCGGACACCAAGGACCACAGGCCGCGGACGCCTTCACGGGGAGGGGGGTTCGAGCCCTGTGGGACCCGGGTCCCAGCGGACACAGTCCCTTCTCGCGAAGTCCAGCCCAGACTTGAGAGAGTAGAAGCGTCTCGGTGCACGTTTGCCGCCTCGGGGCAGGGTGGGGCCTTTTGAGCCAAGAAAGACCCTTAGCCCCCCAGGCAGGTCTCAGGCCCGAGTCCCCCCGGGAGACTTGGTCCCTGGGCGTGGGTCCGGCCCGCTCGGCCCCTGCCCACCAGGCGCGGAACCCTGGCGCGCCCCTCATCCAGGCCCCGGGTCCCTAGTTCTTCCCTGGCACTCTGCCTGTGCCGGGGTGGGAGACGCGCTGGCAAGTGTGGTCCACGGGAAAAGGAACGGACCTCTGGGTGGCGGGGAGAGCTTCCAGTTCCACGGACAGGACCCCAGGGACCCTGTGAAGCAGGCCTGATATGTCCAGGGTGGGGCCCGTTGCCCCGAGGGAGGCTTGTGGTGGGGCTGCCTGCCCTCTACCTGCCGGGTCCCGCGTCTTGGCCCGAAACCGGCCAGCTGCGGCTCTGACAAATGCCATCTCCTGGGGGCATCCCCCCTGTTCTTCCATCCGTAAGGGGCGACCCCCTTACGGATGGAAGAACAGGGGGATCTTCGCAGTGGGGCGGTCGGGACGGAGGGGTCTGCGCGTTTCCAGCCACTTAGCCCAGTGACCCGCCGCCCGGCCCCAGAGTTCCAAGCTCCATGGAGGCCGGGGGCCTCTTATCACGGGAAGCAGGTGTCTCCCGGGGGTCAAGGGACGGCGTGGGCACTCTCTAGACGAGAGAGGGTGCCCGTGCCCCGAGAGAGCCCCGGGGAGAGCCCGAGGCCTGGCCGCAGAGGCTGCCATTGCCTCCCCCGGGCTCCTACCATGGGGCCTGGCCCTGCTCGCCCGAGGCCCAGGTTCACCGCAGGTGAATGCCTTTTGCGGACGCCAAGGACAGGAGGCCGCCGATTCCCTCGCAGAGGTGGGGGTTCGAGCTCTGGGGGACTGAGGTCGCAGCGGTCACACTCCATTTTTGGGTGGTTCAGCGGAGACTGGAGGGTTGAAGCGGCTGGGTCCAAGTCTGCCGCCTTGTGGCAGGGTGGGGGCGTTGCAGGCGAAGCAAGGCTCTTAGCCTCCCAGGCGGGGCACAGGCCAGACTCCCCACAGGAGAACCGGTCCGTGGACGAGGGTCCCGCCCGCCCCGCCCCGCCCGCCCGCCCGCCGGGACCCGCTCCACCTGGCGCGGAACCTTGGCCGGCCCCTCTTCCCGGCCCCAGGTCCCTAGTTCTTCCCTGGCACTCTGCCTCTGCGGGGGTGGGAGAGCTGCTGGCAAGTGTGGTCCACGGGAAAACGCACGGTCCTCTGGGTGGCAGGGAGGGCTTCCGTTAACTCTGACACCAGCCCAGGGACCGTGTGAACCTGGCCTGATATCTCAAGGGCGGGGCACGTTGCCCGGAGGGATGCTTGTGGTGGGGGGGCCTGCTTGCGCCTGCGCGGCCCCGCCTCTTGGCCCGAAAACCACCCAGCCGCGGCTCGGACAAAAGCCATCTCCTGGGCGCCTCCCCCCTGTTCTTCCATCCGTAAAGGGGGACCCCTTTACGGATGGAAGAACAGGGGGATCTTCGCAGTGGCGGGGACGGGACGGAGGGGTCTGCGGGTTTGCCGCCACGTAGGCCAGTTGCTCGCACCCCGGCCCCATGCGTGCGAGCTCCATGGAGGAGGTGGGCCGCTTATGGCGGGATGCAGGCGTCCTGCGGGGGTCAAGGGACGGCGTGGGCACTCCCCGGGCGAGAGAGGGCGCCCGGGACCCGAGAGAGCACCCGGGAAAATGCCCAGCCCTGGCCCCCGTGGCTCCAGTGGCCTCCCTAGGCTCCTGCCGTGGGGCCTGGTCCCGCTCACGTGGGCCCAGGTTCTCCGCAGGTGAATGCCTTTTGCGGACACCAAGGACCACAGGCCGCGGACGCCTTCACGGGGAGGGGGGTTCGAGCTCTGTGGGACCCGGGTCCCAGCGGACACAGTCCCTTCTCGCGAAGTCCAGCCCAGACTTGAGAGAGTAGAAGCGTCTCGGTGCACGTTTGCCGCCTCGGGGCAGGGTGGGGCCTTTTGAGCCAAGAAAGACCCTTAGCCCCCCAGGCAGGTCTCAGGCCCGAGTCCCCCCGGGAGACTTGGTCCCTGGGCGTGGGTCCGGCCCGCTCGGCCCCTGCCCACCAGGCGCGGAACCCTGGCGCGCCCCTCATCCAGGCCCCGGGTCCCTAGTTCTTCCCTGGCACTCTGCCTGTGCCGGGGTGGGAGACGCGCTGGCAAGTGTGGTCCACGGGAAAAGGAACGGACCTCTGGGTGGCGGGGAGAGCTTCCAGTTCCACGGACAGGACCCCAGGGACCCTGTGAAGCAGGCCTGATATGTCCAGGGTGGGGCCCGTTGCCCCGAGGGAGGCTTGTGGTGGGGCTGCCTGCCCTCTACCTGCCGGGTCCCGCGTCTTGGCCCGAAACCGGCCAGCTGCGGCTCTGACAAATGCCATCTCCTGGGGGCATCCCCCCTGTTCTTCCATCCGTAAGGGGCGACCCCCTTACGGATGGAAGAACAGGGGGATCTTCGCAGTGGGGCGGTCGGGACGGAGGGGTCTGCGCGTTTCCAGCCACTTAGCCCAGTGACCCGCCGCCCGGCCCCAGAGTTCCAAGCTCCATGGAGGCCGGGGGCCTCTTATCACGGGAAGCAGGTGTCTCCCGGGGGTCAAGGGACGGCGTGGGCACTCTCTAGACGAGAGAGGGTGCCCGTGCCCCGAGAGAGCCCCGGGGAGAGCCCGAGGCCTGGCCGCAGAGGCTGCCATTGCCTCCCCCGGGCTCCTACCATGGGGCCTGGCCCTGCTCGCCCGAGGCCCAGGTTCACCGCAGGTGAATGCCTTTTGCGGACGCCAAGGACAGGAGGCCGCCGATTCCCTCGCAGAGGTGGGGGTTCGAGCTCTGGGGGACTGAGGTCGCAGCGGTCACACTCCATTTTTGGGTGGTTCAGCGGAGACTGGAGGGTTGAAGCGGCTGGGTCCAAGTCTGCCGCCTTGTGGCAGGGTGGGGGCGTTGCAGGCGAAGCAAGGCTCTTAGCCTCCCAGGCGGGGCACAGGCCAGACTCCCCACAGGAGAACCGGTCCGTGGACGAGGGTCCCGCCCGCCCGCCCGCCCGCCCGCCCGCCGGGACCCGCTCCACCTGGCGCGGAACCTTGGCCGGCCCCTCTTCCCGGCCCCAGGTCCCTAGTTCTTCCCTGGCACTCTGCCTCTGCGGGGGTGGGAGAGCTGCTGGCAAGTGTGGTCCACGGGAAAACGCACGGTCCTCTGGGTGGCAGGGAGGGCTTCCGTTAACTCTGACACCAGCCCAGGGACCGTGTGAACCTGGCCTGATATCTCAAGGGCGGGGCACGTTGCCCGGAGGGATGCTTGTGGTGGGGGGGCCTGCTTGCGCCTGCGCGGCCCCGCCTCTTGGCCCGAAAACCACCCAGCCGCGGCTCGGACAAAAGCCATCTCCTGGGCGCCTCCCCCCTGTTCTTCCATCCGTAAAGGGGGACCCCTTTACGGATGGAAGAACAGGGGGATCTTCGCAGTGGCGGGGACGGGACGGAGGGGTCTGCGGGTTTGCCGCCACGTAGGCCAGTTGCTCGCACCCCGGCCCCATGCGTGCGAGCTCCATGGAGGAGGTGGGCCGCTTATGGCGGGATGCAGGCGTCCTGCGGGGGTCAAGGGACGGCGTGGGCACTCCCCGGGCGAGAGAGGGCGCCCGGGACCCGAGAGAGCACCCGGGAAAATGCCCAGC